>NW_022589711.1:23158294-23206423 GCF_004348235.1 Phoca vitulina | reverse complement strand
CCGCCCCGCCCCGCCCCCAGGCACCGCCCCGCCCCGCCCCCAGGCACCGCCCCGCCCGCTCGCGGCCGCGCGCAACAGGCCGAGCCGGGTGAGTGGAGCGGTGTCCGCCCGCCGTCCCGCGCCGCCGCTGGCGGGGTCATGAGCGCCCTCCCGGCGCCAGAGCGCGGGTGCGGGTGGGGCCTAGGGGGAGACCTGAGAGCCGAGCCCCGGGGAGCCTCGCGGACACGGGCTGGCGGGCGCTGGTGCTTTCGGGACCGGCGACGCGCGCTGACGCGCTCCGTGATTCCGGGGACCCGGGCAGGGAGGACACGCCGGGTCTGTTGCTGCCTGGATGGAGAGGTAGGGTCACGAGTGACCTGGGCACCAAGAGTGGCCCCCGTGAGCCGCCGGTGGCCTGGACACTGGGACGAGCGCTCGGAAAGTTTGGAGGCTCGGTAGGGAGGGTGACGCTCGCCCCGGCCGGGGAGCGCGGCCTCCACGTGGGCTGTGCTTCTGGCGTCAGGTCGGGCCTAGGAGACAGGCTTCACGGTTGGGGAACCTGCAGCCCGGGCTGTGGCCAGGGCAGCTGCGGCCCTCTTGTCCCGCCCTGACTTTAAAATTCCAGCTGCCGCTTGCCGGGCACTGAGCAAGTGTGACTAGCCTGGCAGCCTGGCAGTGGGTCGTCCAACAGGTTAGGAAGGCCAGGTTGTTCACTGTGTTTTCAGGAAGCAGGGGCCTGGGAGTCCCAGGATGTGATTAGTCCACTAATTAGCTGAAAATTCGGCGCCAGGCCATTGATTTCACTGGACTCGCGTTTGAGTGGAGGAGCCTGATTTTCCCAGCCTCTGCCACAGTCTCGTGGGTGGATGGCTTTGCCTCTCTGGCCTCATCCTTTGTAACGTCGTGGGTCACCAAAATACATGAATGTGGTATAATCCATTTTCTCTTTAGAATACAACTAAGAAGATAACTGCCGATCACAGCTTTAGGTCACCAGGAGAACCACTTTTCCCTCTGGATAAACATTTCTGTTGGGCAAAAAAAAAAAGAAATGTTTTAGGTCAGCCTAGGCGACCTCCTTACAGGTAATATTTCTATCCTGGATGTGCATTTAATTGAGCAGAATTTGACTATCATTCTCTATGCGAATGGATCTAAAATTCCTGTGGAGAATTTACTAGGTTAATGCGGTTTTCTAGGCCTCAGCTACCAATAGGCTTGATCTGGGGCCCAGGTGTGCATGTGAACAAGTGTTCTTGGTGACTCCCCTTTAGAACTCTGCTCTGAAGATTATAAAGACACACCTCCCGCCCCTGGGTGGCAGTAACCACTGAGGGCTGATGTGCCATTCAACTGACGGTGCGGTTGACTACCTAAGCTACAACGACCATCAGAATAAGCCCCACTGAATAAACTTTGTTTTCCCCCAACGCTGTTTTGTGTAAGGGTTTGAGGATTTTTCTCTAAAATTATATACAAAACATGAAAAAGGAAACTTCAGCGAACGTTTCTTGGGGACCCATGTGTCATGTTCTGTGCTAGGCTCTGGGAATGTGCAGATACCTGTTGCTGTGTTGACTTCTTGTCAGTAAATATTACCAAGGAAAGAAGGTTAGGACATTTAAAAACATAAAGGCTCTGTCTGTATGTATTGGCTGTGGAATGATTGGTTATCAGTATTGATTTTATTGTCGAGTTCATTCTTTAAAGTTGTTTAGATTAGTTTTTCTATGGATGGCTAGTACAATATGAACTGAGTTGATTTAATCTTTTTATACTTTAATGTTTATAATCAACTCAGATTGGAAACATTTGTTTTTATTTTAAAAATTGAAATATAATTGATATATAACAGTTTCAGGTATATAACATTTGCTATTTGTGTACATTAAGTGATACGAATTGCTTTTTTTTTTTTTTAAGATTTTTATTTATTTGAGAGAGAGAGTGAGCAGAGAGGAGAGAGCACAAGTCAGGGGAGGAGCCGAGGGAGAAGGAGGAGCAGACTCCCCATGGAGCAGGGAGCCCGATATGGGACTGGATCCCAGGACCCCGGGATCAGGACCTGAGCTGAAGGCTGCTGCTTAACGGACTGAGCCACGCAGGCACTCCCCAATTGCTTTTTTAAACTTTTTTTTTTTTTCTGTAGCTTTATAAAAATATTTACTCAACTTCTGTTTGGGTGGTCTGTGAGGTTTATGGTCAGGCTTATATTGGCTTTACTTTTCTAGATAAAGGTTTTTTTCTTGTTTAATTACTATATTTTTGAGATTCTAAGATAGGCTTTTTTACTTTTTCTGAAATTGTGATGCATCTTAAGATTTTTACATGTTTAATGTGGTAGGGTATGTCATCTCTTCTCCCCTCCACCCCCAAAAGCTGTTAAAAAGAATGGTTGTCTTATAATACGGTAGTGTGAAAATCAGAGAAATAGTATATTTACCCAGTAACCTCTAAGCCAGTTTCCAATTAACTGAGCCTCAAATAATTTCAATATGAACGTAGAGAAACAAGAAATGATGTAACTTTTGGCAGTATAAGTAATGAAATTTATATTCTAACAAAAGCATTTGTTATGCAGTGCTGGGTTTATTTTATTAGTGATTGTAGATGGAAAAATGCTTTTAAGTGATTTTATTTTTGGCTTACGTATTTTGTGCACTTTGTTTAACCACACTTCCTGGTGAATGTGCTCATACTGTATTTATAAATTGTGCTTAAAGAAAAGCCTTTCATTGGCATCTTCCTGCTGTCCACATCCCTTAAATAAATTTTAAACTGACCAGTTGTGAGAGATAAGAGATGTATGGCTTAATATGAAATTACTTTTTCATTATAGGGTACCTTAATGATACAAACCCTCTGAACCAATTTAACACTTTTTAAAAATTGGGAGCAATGTGTTGGGGGTCTCTAAGACCATCCCTAGGTTCAGTGATTTGCTGGGACTCACAGCTCATTTATTATAACAATAGACTAGGTGCTTAATTGGCCCAGCAACTAGTTGTGACAGTACGTGTGAAATGTTGCCAACCAGGGAAGCTCATCAGACACTTCAGAACTCAGGGTTTTTACTGGGGGCTGACCACGTAGGCATCCTCTGCCTGGCACCAAGCCCCATCCAAAATTCCAGACTCCCAGAAGGAAAACAGGTGTTCATTATAAACCACAGTGCACAAAAAATTTAGGCACAGTGAGTCACTCTTCTCCGTTAAAGGTGGTGGGAATGCTCCTGAAATCTAAGTTCTCAGACAATAGCCATACACGGGGCCTTTCGAAGGATAGGCCTCTCTGCACTAGCTGTGCTCTTTACTGAATCTCTTCATATCTCCTTGTTTCTACACCGCATCTGGGTTCCAAGTATTGGCAATACTTTGTCTGAAGCCTTGATTCTTTAGTTGAGTTCCAAGTATTGGCAATACTTTACTGAAGCCTTGATTCTTTAGTTGAGAAATCAAACTGGTCTGGGAAACTTAAGAGGAATAGGGAACATTTTCAGAAAATGTGACTTATGGATGACATATCCTAAAACACCGAAATTTTTCTTTTTTTCCTAAGCTTAAGCCCTTACTCCTCCGATGCAAGCTTTTGGTGTCGATTTGTATTCGTTTTCCACCTTAGTCCTGTGTTTTCCTATCAAAGGCACTTGATCTGAGCTGTTCATGGGTACAAAGTTTAGAAGCTAAAATGAGGCCACTAGAGTTGTATATTTTGATGTTTCCACTTCCTAAATTGTTCAATTTACATTTGGGTTGCATTCATTTATAAATTAGTTGTTGCAGTGTGTAACACGTATTCCAGGGTACTTTCTTGCCAGGCCAGACCACTAATTCTACTTAGTCCACTGTGTAGCTGAAATACACCTTAGTTATAATAACAAAAGAGCAGAAAACCGTGTTCTTACAGTCCTGCTAGCCCTACAAAACAAAGTTAGTTACTGGACTCTGGGACAAATAGGTTTTTATAAGCATAATGGTTCTTGGCCTTTTTTGGGGGGCCAGGGACTCCTTTAAGAATCGAGTGAGAGCAATGTGCCTATCCCCCAAATCTATAGATATACATACACTTTGCAATAGAATCTTGCAGTTTCTGGAAATTCATGTAATTTGAAATATCATTCTTGAGCCCCAGGTGAAGGACAGCTGCATTGTAAGTGTGGCAGTAGTATGGTTTGGGGGCAGTTCTGAGAGAGGCTCAGCGATGCTGGGGAGTGTTGCTCCTCAGATGTGGGCCCGGGACCAGCAGCAGCATTGTTACCTGGGAGCTTGTTAGAAATGCAGAATCTCAGCCCTGCCTCAGATCTAGATGCTCCGGTGATGGGCGTGCGTGTTAAGGTTGGGGGGAGTGCTGTGTCTGAGGTTCCTGATGTTGGTATTTTATTGTATTTTATTTTAGTTTAAAAGTTAAAGCTTTTTAAAGATGGCGTATAATTATCTTTAGCTTTTACTTTGCAGCCTCTTTTTTTTTTAAATGGGGGCGGGAGTTTCCGATAAAGTAGCTATTTTCAGGAGTAAGCTGCGAATCAAAAGTGAGGAGGTTCAGGTGGTAAGGAAGAGACTTGGGAGCAGGCAGCTTCTCGCTCCAGCCACCGGGTGCCCAGGGCACGTTGGCCGCCTTCCTGCACAGCCCGTGGGGGCGGTGCTGTGCCCAGGAGCACTGGTGGTGGGCCCCTGTTGGTAGTTCTGGAGGCGAGTGTTTGTAACTCAGGAGTACATCTAATTAGGTTTGGGACCTGGTGCTGACTGACGCCAAATTCAGGATTTTCGACTTCCGCGTCAATGGCCACCAGCTAAAACTGTGACCAGGAACTGCCACGATCGCAGAACCATTCATTTGGGATCATTATACCTCCTAATAAACAAACAATGAATTTCACGACTTAGTGCTTATGTACAAGAAAAACAAGCTTTCCTTTAGATGGATATGTAATCTGAGTGGTGGTTGAGGCTGAATCCTATCTTGGAAGATGTGGTGTTGGCTGGAGGCTCGGTCACATCCTGAAGGAGATGGCATTGACTTCCGAGTTCTCCTGAAGGGCTACTGGCCTCGCACGCTGTGTGTGCGTGATCTGCTGACGCGAACACTGGCACTCCTGGTAAACCTAATCCCGTGTGTGCTTCGTTCTCCGGTAGGTCCGCTTCCTCACGGAGGACAGAAGGATGCCGAAGAAAGCAAAGCCCACGGGGACGGGGAAGGAAGAGGGATCTGCTCCCTGTAAGCAGCTGAAGATGGAGGCAACTGGCGGACCCTCCTCCGCTTTGAATTTTGAAAGCCCCGGTGATCTCTTTGAAAGCTTAATCTCGCCCATGAAGACAGAGACTTTTTTCAGGGAATTCTGGGAGAAGCAGCCCCTTCTCCTTCAGAGAGATGACCCTGCAGTGGCCACATATTACCAGTCCCTGTTCAGGCTGTCAGATCTGAAGAGTCTCTGCAGCCGGGGTATGTACTATGGAAGAGACGTAAATGTCTGCCGCTGTGTCAACGGGAAAAAGAAGGTTTTAAATAAAGATGGCAAGGTGCACTTCCTTCAGCTGAGAAAAGATTTTGACCAGAAAAGGGCAACAATTCAGTTTCACCAACCTCAGAGATTTAAGGTAACAGGTTCTCCCCATGACAGAATCATTTTATGGGTTAAAGTGCTAACGTTTGGCCACAGGTCAGCTCAGGGATGAACCTGTGATGATTAGCGTCCTGCCAGTTTGAGAGGAGGTACCACCTGTTTGCTCTTTAAATGCATCCCAGATTAGGAGATCCTGTGTTATCTGTTGGCTAAACTGTTAGGATCGCCCAACAACTCCGGGGGACGTGATCATCGCACTGCAAAAACTATATTGCAAGTTTATAAATTAACATTAAACCTCCAGGAGCATGTTCTGTGGGGTGGTTTATGTTTTGGTGTATGGTAGACCTTTCTATTTGGTTTGTCCTGTCATTATAATTTAAGGCATGATAGCGTCAGGGTGATCATTTTCTTCTTGAGGTTGCTTCCCTTTACTACTTACAACGAGCTAAGTAGAGGCTTCAGAGCTGTGACCAGATCAAGTACCAGATGCATGTTTAAGAAAGAGACTTTACCCTCATTAACAGCCGCCAGGTAGCTTTGAGGGTGTGGGTCCTGGAACTACTCCCAGGGAGGCAGTCATAGGTAGAAGATAGTTTTGATTTGCAAGTCTGGGAGAGTGGCTCACTTTTTATTTATTCTATATCAGTGCTTAACATTCAAGAAATAATTAGCCTCCTCTCTGTTCAGTTTCTGCTTCATAAATGCAATCTTAGCCAATCTGCTTTTGTAGAGGTTTGAGATCTTTACATGACAGGTGGCCCAGAACAAATGAGGGTCTGTTCTCAGTTCAGAAATCCCCTTTCATGACCCATGGCTGAACCAAAATGGCAGCATGGGAGGAGGAGCAGGAGAGCGGTCCATGAGGTTCCATGGTGAGGATTCTGGCTGTGTGATGGCTCCTGGGACTTTGTCATCAGTTATCAGTAACGTTTCCAATGGCTGAACTCTGTTGCTTTGGTAGAGCCCATTGGCCAAATTTTCCTCTCTTGTCTAAAGGATCTTGAACCTGTTTGTGCTCTGGATAAAGTTAAGTACTCTTAGATGTTTCAGTATAAGTCCTGATTCCAGATAGTCCATCTCATGCAGTCATAAGAAGTTGAAATGTTTCTGGAATGCCAACCTTTTGGCCCAACACCCAAAAAGAATTTATAAATAACTTGCCAGACCAAGTCATGATTTGAATTCAGGAAATATGGACACCATGGTCTTCTCTCTGAGCTAGTCCTTGACTCTTTCTTGGCTAGAAGCAGCACTTTTTTAAAAAGCAGGTTTTAGACACCTAATAACTATGAACATAAAAGGTCAATGAAGTTGATTATATGTAATTTGGTCACAAACCAGTAGAAAGTTATTATTTGGCATATGTGTGGTGTCCTTAGTGGCTGTCATTTCTGTCCTTAGCTAGGGAAAATCATCCTGGGCTTTTCCCTGTTCATCTCTTAAGTCCTGCACATTTCTCCTCTCTTTTTCCTTTGCCCTGTTGACTCAGCTCTTTGGCCAGGTTTACGAAAGTGGGAAGGATGAGCTTTCTCGGTCTAAACTCAGCTCCCTGGCTAGACTGGGATGCACCCTGCTTTTTCTCTTTCCACCACTTGAGAGACCTATAGGAGTTCACCCTCTTACAGTGGATGCTTCTAAATAGTTTATTATGAGGAGGTTTAGTGTTGTATGTGTGTTTAGGAATGTGCATATTATTATCAGGATAGAAAAAGTCGAGAGGCAGTTCATCACTGGCTAGGTTGAGAGAGTAGACAGTGCCTTGTTTATTGGGTTTCAGAATGTGCACAAGTTCTTATTCTAGTTGGTCGGGAAGTGAATAAGGAGGTAATCAGGGAACCCTAAGTTGTTCCCTACCTTCTTTGGATAATCCATGTCAAAGGTCTGGGTGAGTTTACCAAATACACGTGTTCACTTTTGAACCTTCTTTTTTTTATTATTTATTTATTTATTAGAGAGAGAACACGAGCAGGGAGAGGGGCAGAGGAAGAGGGAGAAGCAGGCTCCCCACTGAGCAAGGAGCCAGATCCCAGGAGCCTGAGATCATGCCCTGAGCCGAAGTCAGACGCTTAACCTACTGAGCCACCCAGGCGCCCCACTTTGGAATCTTCTAACAGACATTCGAAATAGGGCATTCATTGTGGTCTCTATTTTACATGTGAAAAAAATGAGTTCAGAGCTATGGACCTTTTCCATAGCTGCTAAGTAAGGACTTCTGACTCCAAATCTGAGGCATTTTCCTGCCATACTTTTAAAGATGTTAATTGAAATGTAGCAGGGCTTTGGCATGTTTGTTTTTGCCTTTCTTTAGTAAAGGTGTACCCATGGGCTTCTGGTCCCAGAAGCAGTTGCATTCAGTTTTGATTTTTATGGGTAGGTCAGTGGAGAGAGGAGGTTGTACCCACTGAGGAAGAGGCTTCCACCTTCCCTTTTCACTGCTCTGGGGTCCTCCTTGGCATCTCCAGACATAGCTGGGAATCCTGACCTAAAGAAGACAGGTCGTAAGAGCCTTGTTTGTGCCTAAGTCGGTGTTGGTGAAGCCATAACACTTGTATCCTGCCTTGCAACTTAAGTAAGTTCGCAGATAAGTTGTTTTATCAGTCTTAGTGGGGGAGTCCTCGTTTTACAAATAAAGATGCTAAAGTCATTTAGTTTGTAACTACAACTTGGATTGAGGTGGTTTGACTTCCTATCTCTTTCTACTAGGCTATACTTGGCAGATTGAGAAGCTAAATGTCCAGGAGAAATGGAAAAATTGTGCAATTGATTGACCCAGATGCTTGAGCTGGGAACCATAGTCACCCATATGGTCCTGAGATGCCTCTCAGGCCGTCAGAAGGAGAAGCCCTGGTTTTCTAATGGTTCCAGTTACGGTATAGATGTAATTACAGTGCTCGCTTCGGCAGCACATATACTAGATGTAATTACAGAGCCAGGTCCTGCTGGCCCTTCCCTGGTATAAATTAGGTGCTTTGAGAGCTCTCTTAACTCTTTGGAGCTATTCAGAAGCCATTAAATTATTCTTCCTCTGTTAAGTAGAACCCTTGATCTATAAATAGAGTAGCCCAGTCGTCTTCCTAAAGATGTCTCCCAAAGCTTTTTTCATACTGACCTCTTTCCCACTTGGTACTTTTAATACTGTAGATCCTTTTTCAGTCAAATGGTAGGATTGACTCTCAAGCTGTGGTCATTGGTTGACTCACCAAATTTTTAAAAATGCATTTGAGTGTCTTGTGTGTGCCGGGCACCATACATTCATACTTGAGACTGAATGTCTTCAGTATCCATTAGTGTCCTCGTAGGGGATTTGTGATTTCTTTAAGATGATTCCTAAAGGGGCAGTATAGGGCCACGGCTAAAGGCACAAGCCAGGCTGCCTGGATTTCAGTCCTGGCTCTGTCGTATATTAGCTGTGTGTTCTCGTGCTTCAGTGTCCTCATCTGTGAACCAGACATTATGGTCTTGCTCCCCTTACCGGACAGGGTTGTTGGGAGGGTTATAGAACCAGTATACGTAAAGCACTTAGAGACAGGGCCTGGCGGAGAAGAAGTGCTAATATCCGCCTGGCCTAATTGCTACCTCCCCTCTCCTTATCCACTTGGGAAAATCATTCATATTCTCTCTCTCTCTCTCTCTCATGAACTACTGTAGAACTCTCCCTGCACACACACCTACACCCCCATCCCTGCAAAAAAACCCTTGTTCTTTAACAAGTCTTTCCCACTTTAGTAGGGTGAACCAGGCACTAACTGCCCAGCCAAAGCCAGGAGGCTTTTAATCCCCTTCCCCTCCCACACCCTGTCCTAGTTGGTCCCTCACAGCCCGTGGCGCTTCCAGGGTGCATCTCTGCCTCTCCTTCTCCCCCACCACCCTGCTCATCTCCCGCCTGGGCTGCTGCCTTAGTAGCTCCCGACTGATGTCTCTTGCTTTTCTCCAGGCCACTCTCCACACAGTAACCAGAGTGAGCTGTCAGAAATGTACATTAGATCGTGTCATTGCCCTGCTTAAAATCCTGTGTGACTCCTGATTGCCTGCCTTGCTAATTTCTCGGTTTTCTGTAGTGTTCTGCACTAGGATGGAAGATTCTTGAGGGCAGAGGTGTTGGCTCTTTAACTGCTGAATTCTTGGGTATCTGGAACATAAGAGCTGTGCAGTAAAGACTGGCTAAGTGAATAAGAACATGTTCTTCCTCTTGTTTCTGACATATTTTTCACCTCTTCTCCCACCTTCCTTCCTTCCTTTCTTTTTAAGGATGAGCTTTGGAGGATCCAGGAGAAGCTAGAATGCTACTTTGGCTCCTTGGTTGGCTCGAATGTATACATAACCCCTGCAGGATCCCAGGGCCTCCCACCCCATTATGACGACGTGGAGGTAAGAGGAAGAACATTGTTCTGCTCGGGTAAGGAGTCACTGCGAGCCTGGTTAGATGTCGGTTCAGTTCAGCTCTCTGCGCTTCTTGCCGTGTGGTCCCGGAGATCTTGACCTCACCCAGATGTGGGGTCAGGTGAATCCTGCCAAACTGGTTTCCTGCTCATTCTCAAAGGGGAGAGATGCTTTCTAACTTTACTAATATAAAGAGCTACACATTCCTATGAAACAGGTATTTATTGAATTTGTCTACAGAAAAGCGTGATTGGCTTTTTCTCTAATTTCACAATGTATGAGTTTTAGTAAAGTGAGGTCACAAGTAATCCTTACATCTGCTTTCATTTCATCCTCTTTTTGGAGCTGCCAAAAATAGATAATTTTTTCCATTTGTGAAAATCTTGGGGCGGCTTGAATGAAGGTCATGGTCTCACTTCGGCACTGGCACCTTGACAAGTGTTGCTTCACTCTCGTGTGGCTGCCGAACAAGTTCATTCTCCGTCATGGGTAGTCCATCGTTTTCTTTTTATGCTAATGCAACGGTATGAACACAGAGTTATTAGTAAAAAGCCCCTTCTTGCCCCTTTGAAAGCAATTTCATACCAATACATTTCCCAAAAGTTTTTGTTTTTGCTGTTATAATATTTTATTTTATTATTATTATTTTTTTAAAGACTTTATTTATTTGAGAGAGAGAGAATGAGAGAGAGCACATGAGAGCAGGGAGGGTCAGAGGGAGAAGCAGACTCCCTGCCGAGCAGGGAGCCCGATGCGGGACTCGATCCAGGGACTCCAGGATCATGACCTGAGCCGAAGGCGGTTGCTTAACCAACTGAACCACCCAGGCGCCCTGCTGTTATAATATTTTAAACAGAGCTTTAAAATATCTTTGGCTGAATGAAGAATAAAGAACCTGAAGTTTTCCTCTCTGCCAAGGATGATACTCAGGATTTTAGACCCTGAGGAATATCTGAAACTTGGCTTTTCCATCAGAGATTATGGGCTCTCAGCTGTCTGATAGAAAATTTAAAGGGAGGAGAGGTGGGGATATAAAGAACCCAGTGAGGCTTTATTACAGTGAAGAGAATGAATATCCTTCCAGTATCAGGGTTCATGATTACCTGTTTTTAAAAGTGAAAACCAGCAGTGGCAACTTTTAAGTATAGAGTGAAATGCCTCACTAGTCTCTCATTTTTATTTTTTATCTGAAATTTGTAATCCATCTAAGCCTTTGCAGGGCTAATCCTCTAGCAGCCCTGGGCCTCGTGAGTTGTCAGGAAGCTCGCTGACACTCCTGGGCCCTGTGGCTTCCGTAGGTCTTCATCCTGCAGCTGGAAGGAGAGAAACACTGGCGTCTCTACCACCCCACTGTGCCCCTGGCCCGGGAGTACAGCGTGGAGTCCGAGGACAGGATTGGGAGGCCGGCGCTCGAGTTCACACTGAAGGTACGGGACTTCCATCATGGCCGCTGCTTCTGACACAGGGTCCGGTCTGGGGTTTAGTGTGTGTGCGGGGGTCCCCGTGGGAGGAAATGCAAGAGCGTGGGCTCGGGCTGGCTCTCGCTCGCTAGCACGTGCAGCTTCTAAAGGAGACTTGGTGTTTGTACTGTAGAACTGAGCTGAGGAGACGTTAAGTTCATTTTCCAAACAAGTTGTCTCCAAATGTAATCCAAGTTCAACAGAAATGGATTGTGATTTCGTTGACCACCGACTTCTCTAGAGTAGAAGTGGAAAGTTCGGCCCTGGGCAGCTTCACCAAATCTAAGCCAGCTGTCGGGACCGGGCTGTAGCTTGCCTAGGCAGAGCACAGCCAGGGACCCCTTAGTTTTTTTGTTGGGAAAATTCTAGCATGACCCACTTTCCTCCTGACTGTACAATAGACTTTCTCTGCACTCCCCTTCCTTACCCCTGTGTATAGTCACCAAAAGAATAGTAATCCTCTTTTGGATATAGTAATTAAGGGCTCTTCCTCCAGGAAGCCAGGTGGCTTGAGCATGGTGACTGGTTGGCTGGCCCCCTGCTATAGAGAGTCTGTCTTTGAGCAGTTAGCCTGGATTGACCACAGCCAATCCCTAGCAGGTGAGATTGCTGAGAAAAAAATCGTAGAGGGATAAGAATAGGTCCATAATTCAACTTTATATGTTGAATTAAGATATAACAGCTCAAATCATTCTAAAAATTCTACCAACCTGATATACTTGCATATAGTTATTATTTTTGAGTTTCTTGTGTCTTGAACTTAATAATTAGTTATAATTACTCAATACTTTATGGCCCTTTCTTGATTTTAAAAACTTTGCCTGGCTTGCCTGTGACTGGGAGAAACAATCTCCCTTTTTATGATGTGTGTTTATATTACAGGGGATTTAAATAGATACAATAAAGGTACCCTTCATTTTTTTTTTTAAGTTCTTGGTCAGCAGTCAACAAACTATGACCCATGGGCCAAAAATATGTCCTGCTACCTGTTTTGGTAAATCACGTTTACTGGAACACAGCCACAGTCCATTCCTTTTGCTGTCTAGTGCTGCGTTCACATCACACCCGCAGAGTTGGCTGGTTGCCACAGAGACCACGTGGCCCACGAGCCACAACTATTTACTGTGGAGCCCTTCAGGGAGAGAGTTCACCAACCCTCACTCTTGGTGAAACATGTTTAATAGTCTCTTGGTTGATTATTTTTAGGCCAAAGACTAAGCTGTCCATGGTCTCTGAGGCCAGGGCTGAGTTACCTAGCCTGACAGCTGGCTACTTGCCGTGCCCAAGAACGTTGAGCTTTCTTGGTCTTCAGGTGCAGGTGGTGTGGGTTCTGCGAGGTGGTGCTGGGAGCCTGGGAGGAGATGGGGTGATACCCATTAATCACACCCATCCTGTCTCAGTTCATTAAGAGCAGCCCTGAGTCTCCCGGGAGGAGAAGGACAAGCGTTGTGTACCGTGGGTTTTTTCCCAAGTTGCACGTCTGTATGCTTGTGGGTTTTAAATCGGTGAAGCTCTTCAAATGAAATCTCGCGTAAATGCCCAGTGTATGAAACAGACAAGCTGAGTCACTCTGGGTGGGGTGGGCATAAAGGCCACAGTGAGGGTCACCAAACCCGAGGTCTTGGGATGAAGACCCCTCCTGCAGTGGGAACACCACTCTGGTTTGGGGATCTGACACACCTGGGTTTGAATTCAGCTGCTGTCCCTTAAGAGCTGTGCATTCTTGGGCAAGTTATTTATCTCAGTCTCAGTTTCTCCTTTACTGCAAGGGAGATCATAATATTTACCTTGTAGTTTGTAAGAATTGAAAAATATGTTTTTGATGCCTCCTTTGCAGTGAAACTCCTTGGAAGAGATGGCTCTATGTCAATATATTTATTGCTGCTTATCAAATTCCCACAAATTCAGTGGTTTAAACAACACAGATTTATTAACTTATAGTTCTGCAGTTCAGCAGTCCAAAAGGGATTTGGTTTCACTTGGCTGAAATCAGGTGTTGGCAAGACTGAGTTCCTTCCAGGGGCTCTAGGGGAAAATCAATTTCCATGCTTTTTCCAGCTTCCAGAGGCCTCCTGCGTTCCTTGGCTCACGGCCCTTCCTCCATCTGCCAAGCCAGCAACGTAGAGCCTAGTCTTTCTCCCGCTGCCATCTCTATGGTTCTCTCTTGCCGTACCCTCTTCCCACTTTTAAGGATCCTTGTAATTACATTGTCCCTGCCTGGATAATCTGGACTAATTTCCCTGTCAGCGCCTTAATTGGCCTTGTCCGTGTGCCCTAAATATTTATAGGTGCCTGGGGTTAGGACGTAGATGTCTTCGGGGACCCAGTCACCGGTCTTCTCTCCTGCTCGTGGGCACTCCTCCCCACAGGCTTTCCTCCTCACCATTCCTCCAGAACCATTCTCCCCAAGGTTACTGGGCAATCCATGTTGTCAAGTACAGTGCTGACCTTCAAGTCCGCATCTCAGCAGCCCCCCTGTCAGCCTCGTTGGACACAGTGGGTCGCTCCTGCCTTCTGCACTGGGCTTCCAGGATGCCTCCCTCTCTTCTCTTTCCCACCTACTGGCTGTTCTTCCTCATCCTCCTTTGCTGTTTTGTCCTCAGTCTTTGTGTCTCTGAAAGTTAGGGTGCCAGGGATTATTTCCTGGACCTCTTTCCTCAATCCACACCCACTCCCATGGTTTTAAATTTCCTCTAGACTGACCTACTTTCAGTGCTGTGTTCAGTCTCTAGCCCACATCTTTAAACTCTAGACTTATATCCAGCTGCCTATTTAATGTCTCCACTAAAAGGGTAAAAGGTATTGCCAATTTAATATTCTGCAAAGCAAACTCCCATTTCCCACCCTGTCCCCAGCCTCCTTCCCTGTAAATGCCTCACCATTTTCCTGTTTGTTCAGGACAAAACCCTTGGATATGGATCTATACAAAAGCCTCCTATTTGGTATCCCCATCACAGACTTTTCTGACGTAATGATGATCATGATCCTTTTGCGATCCATTGAACCCTTTGCCCAGACCTCCAGTGGTTTTCTTTTAAATCCAAAATAAAAGCCAAAGTCCTTAAAACAGCCCAGAAGGCCCTGTAATCTGGCCCCTCTGCTGCCTTCTCACTTCATCTCCCATCATTTCCACCCTCACTACTCTCCTGCCACATTGACCAATGCTTTTCAAAGGTGCCAAGCACATTTTCAACCTCAGGACCTTTGTACTGCTCTTCCCTCTACCTGGAACCCTTTCTGCCCAGGTAGTCCCGTGGCTGGCTTGCTCATTTCCTAAAGTCTCAACTGAAATGTCATTGTAGCGGAGTGAGGTTTCAGTGCCCATCCTGGATAAAAATGGCACCTCTTACCCCAGGCACACCCTGCCCTCCACATCACCTTATGCATCATTCCTCTCCTTCTGCTTCTTTTGCTTTCACTGCATTTACCACCACTTGACCTTATTTATTTACTGCTTTATTTTATCTGCCTTGCTCCAATAGAATGTTTTTATGGTATCCGTTGTCTCTTCTTTCTTCTCAAATGTTTGCTCTTTGTCTCAAATGAACTACAAAAGGGCAGACCTTGTTTTGTTCAATGCTCTATGCCCAGTGCCTACCTAGCATGGTGCCTGGCGTGGGAGGAGGATGGAGATTGGTTAATCAAATGTTTGTGGTATGAATAAATGAAGGAATGAAGGTCTCATTCAGAGGGGTGGCACAGAGACATTCAGCAAGTGATAGCTATGATTGTGAATAAAGCATTTGCTTGAGGTAGTAATTTCCCTGTCAGTTTGGTGTCATTCAGGGTGAATGAGCCACCAAGATCACTCTTATGAATATATTTAATTGTATATTGTTTCTTGCTTTAAGGAAAATCTTAACATTAAGAAAAGGTTGGGTTTTTTTGTTTTTTTTTTTTAATCTGCTATTTCTTGAGCTGCCCCTCGAGGGCCCACCCTCTTAACCAGTGAGCCAGACTGCTTCCCGTGGTTGCAGTTTTTTGGGTTTTTCATCTGGGTGGGATTAGGGAGGATGTAGCTTCAGGAATGATTTATGAAGGATACTTCTGTCCCCTGGCTTGGGTGAGACCTGGAACAGGGTAGAGGAGGTTCACCTGCCCAGGAGAATGACTGATCTCCAGTTACATCTAGTTTTTAGGTTCAAGTGAAGGGTTAAATGGTTTTTCATCTGTTCATCCAAACATTCATTGAGCCTCTGTTGTACACCTGATGCCTTGGTAGTTTGGGCTCTGGGGAGTACATGATGGACCTTGACCCTGCCTGGAAGAGCTCACCAATCTGCTGGTGGAAGGGGGGGAGGGGCAGGTAGAAGAGTAATTACAGTACAACCATGTGCCCGTCACGGCTCCAAGAGCTCTGGAGATAGCATCTCCTTTAATCGTGAAAATAAGTCTGAATTTTGGGCCATTGCCTCCGTTTTACCGGTGAAAGAACTGAGGCTTCAGGGAGGGTTCAGTAATTTCCTGGGGTCACTAGCCAGTAAGTGGCAATGTCTCTTTGACTCTAAAGCTCCTACTGTTCACCACTGCCCCATTTGAAGGGTGGAGAGGGAGGGTGCAGGCTCCCCAGGGTGTCACCTGGATTGGGGCGGGACAGTTTCAGGGGCACCTGCTCTCAGCTTGTGAATAAAGAAAGTGACTTCAGGTACTGAAACCCTCTCCAAGATTGGGGTTCACAGTGACAGGCTCACAGGCATGGTGAAGGTAGACTAGTGGGACCCCGGGAGCCCAGCATACAGACCACCTCAGGAATCACGAAGTAGAAGGTTTCTAGAATGGAAAACTGAAACTCAGAGCCTATTTTTGTCTCTTTAAGACATAGAGGACTGAGAAGACATCCTCCTTATTAACTCCCTTCTCCCATTTTTTTTCCTTTCTTTAGCCAGGTGATGTCCTGTACTTTCCCAGAGGGACCATTCATCAAGCGGACACTCCTCCAGGGCTGGCCCACTCTACTCACGTGACCATCAGCACCTACCAGAACAAGTAAACACTCTCCTCCCAGCCTTGCATCCCAGGGAAGCTCAAGCTGTGTCCCATGGCAACCGTATGCAGAAGGGAATGAGGGAGTTGCCCTGCTGTCCTGCTTATCCAACCTCAGAGGTTTCATTCAGGCGCCCTTGCTAACTTCCGGTTCCTTTAGAGTCCTATCCATGCTGTTGGCCCATCTGGGGTTCCTCCTGCGAATGTCATGAACCTGACTGTATAGAAAATGGGAGTTGCCCAGTGAGGGCTCCATAGTTTGGGAAGAAAGAACCACAGCTGTGGTGGTGTGTTATTGACGCCTGGCTGGAATTGCAGTCTCTCTCTTTTTAACATTTTTTTATTGCAGTAAAATATTTATAACATAGAATATGCCACCTTAACCATTTTTAACTGTACAGTTTGGTGACATTAATTATGTTCACACTGTTGTGCAACCGTCACCACTGTCTGTCCCAGCACATTTTCGTCACCCCGCACAGAAACTCTGTGTCCATTGAAACCTCCGGATCTCTTGTAAGGTTTCCACTGTTCATACAAGTTCATGAAATGGAGTAGGAAAGCAAGTCTGGAACAGTGAGACCTAAAAGCACATGTGCTGAAAACCGTTCTGATTAAAACTGTGTTCCATTTTGGTGCGTGGCGCCTCCCAGGCCCCGGGCGGCAGCGGCCTCCCTGTGGGTCCCTAACAACGGCGACCTTGCTAGCCCCGGGCGCGTTCAGACTGCCAGTCGTCGATGCCCGGCAGCTTGTGGGCACCAGAGCCTGTGTGGTGGCTGGGAATGTGGGCCTGGGACTGAACTCGCACCCTGGATCTGGGGGTAGGAGGGAAGACAGATCGGGGAGTAGCAGTGGGATAACTTCCATCGTGGGTTTGTAGAGGAGACTCCTGAGGAGCGCGGAGGAATGCGCTGAGCCAAGCTGGGGCGTCAGGGAAGGCTTCAGAAATGACTTGACACCCAGGCTGAGTGAGTCTTAAAGGGTGAGTAAGCAGAGTGGGTCAGACGGTCAGACTGGGGGAGGCATTCCAGCCCCAGTGGACAGCAGGGCCCCTCCTACGTTCAGAGCCATAACTTGCAAACAAGTTGGTAAGCATGACTTCTGCTTCCTCATCTGGCGTTTCTGGGTGAAATGAGCCCCTGTGTTTAAGAGGCTGACCAGAGGAACTAGCTGGAGCCTGGCCTACAGTTAGGGTAGTCCTTGCCCACAAGCAGACCAGAGCTTGTATTATCCTTCCTTTATGAAAAATGCTCTTCTTACGGTGGCTAGGCAGATTCCTTGCATAGCCACGGGGAGGCTGGAACCAGAAGTTCCCAGTGGGTGCCGAGCAGCTCTGGGCCTTGGCAGCCAGTTTGGCCCCGTGGGTGTCCACGTAGCTTCTGGTATCCTGCTGTTAATGTGACTCAGCTCTTTCCCTTTCTGGGATTCTCTGTCTTTTGCATTCATTTAATGCCCCCAACTGGTTTTCTAGTAAGTGGTTTTTCATGCACTTATTTTCCTTCCTCACCTTCTGTTTACTCGTAACATTGACTCATCCATAAGCTGTCGTCAGTTACTCGTCTGACCTCCCTTTTTCTCACTAGACCTAATAGCTTCTACTTCTGCTAAACTCTTTCCCAATCCCAAGAGTGATGATCTGGTGGGCTGCCCCTGGGTCCCACCCGTGCCTTCTCTGGTCAGCTGGGGAGGGGGACGGGCGCCGTGATTGCGGAGCCTCGGGTCAGACTCTGACCTGTGCTCTCTTTGGTGGTGCTGGAGCTAGAAGGGGACAAATTGGAACTCAGGAACCATTGCTCCCAGAGCTGTCCCTGTGCCGCGGGCCTGGTACCCTGGAAGGCACTGGCAGGGTGAGGATTTGGGGCCTTTTCCTAGCACCTGTCAGGGGGACGTTGTTGGGAACGTCTGGGATCTGGGTGTGGGACAGCAGCAGGTTGATTTGGCTGTTTTACCAAAGTGAACCCCTCAAGAAATACTAATCTCAAAGTTTGGTCTAAGATCCATTCTGACCCTAACCAGAACACAGAGCTTGGTTTAACTGCAGTGCCATCTCCCCATGAGCTACTGCCGCACGATTTCACCCAGGACCCTGCAAAAGAAGAGCTTATTTTTGTGCTGGTAAAAGAGCTCCAGGAGAAGGTTCATTCAATCAGGTTGGGTGTAACATTAAGTTGCAAAGTATGCGACCAAATGCACGACCAAATGCAGACGTCTTAGGGAAAGTGTCGCTCATGTGACTTTTGTCTTTGGGCACTTTTTCGGAAGGGAAGCATAAGAGTGTTAATTTTGCTTACTGAGTGAGAAGCAAAAGTCATACTGTGAATTCCCATTTTTGCACATAGCCAGCAATTTGAAATCTGCTGGTGACACTGGGGGAAATTATAAACAGCTAGAAATATTTAAAGAGAGCAACCCCACAGAGCGTTTCTTACAGTGGCACACATTTAGGAGCGAGCCGATTGTAAATGCCCCAGACAAAGTACAGGTAATTGAACACCGATGCTCATCCCTAGACATTATTTTTGGCCACTGGATTCTACCCTTCTAAGCACTGCTAGAGTTTTAACAAGTTGCAAATCGATTGTTTTGAAATTGTTGATGTTGGGTATTTCACTGAGGAAGAGTGCCCCTCTTTATAAGGGAAAAAGGAAAATGTAATGTGTAACAGTTCAGATAATTACACAGTCCAGGGATTTTACTGTTACCCTAAATGTATTTCTTTTTGAAATTTGAACATGAACTATTTTTTTAGGTCCTGTGATTGTTAAAATTTCCTACAGAGCTCCTCTCATAGACACTTGTGTTACAATTGAAAACATTAAAAATAAATTGGGCCCTTGAACTTCCCACTTTACACCTGTATAGGATTGTGTGGTATCTTTTAAGAGAAGTCGTGAATAAAGCCTAGCCTCCTACCTTTTACCTTTCCACGTGAGTGTCTGGGAAAGGGGAGGGGAGAAGCAGTGTGATTGATGAAGGCCTTCAAGTTTCTTCGTGCTGAGTAATGTCACAATAATGGAACTCACAGTGCTTGGGGAGTTGGAATGTAGTTTGTAGCTTCTGGGTTTACTAAGTAATCAGTGTTTTATGTAGATTCTGTGGGTGTTCACGGTTTTCTTTCTTGGTGCGTGTTCCAGTTCGTGGGGAGATTTCCTTTTGGACACTATTTCGGGGCTTGTATTTGACACTGCAAAGGAAGATCTGGAGTTCCGGACTGGCATACCCCGGCAGCTGCTCCTGGTAAGGAGTAAAGGCTTGGGGATCTGGGGGGTCGGGGCGGGGGGTCAGTGGCAGCCCAGGCCAGCGGAAGCTGTGGCCTGCCTCCTGGGCAACCCCAGGATCCTTCTTCCCACCAGTCAAGCCCAGCTCCTGGGCTACATGCAGCGCTGCATGCTTTGCAGGGGAACGTGGCGCTGCACGGTCCGTGGGCCCCCAAGAGCCAAGGCTGTTGCGCAGGCAGCCCCTCTTTCCGCACGGCGAAGGCAGGGTGGGAACGCTGGCTAAGGAAGTGGCTGAGTCACTGAGGCACGTGGCCCGGAGAGCCGCAGATTCGGCCACCGGCTTACGCAGGAGAGACCCGCTGGAGATGCTGGCTGGTGATGCTCCGCGTACTGCTCTGGACACCAGGACCTGCGCGGGCAGTCCTGCTGGAGTTCGGGCCAGGACTCACTTCGGGGTTTCCAGCAGGTGGACGCCACGGCTGTTGCGACGAGAAGGTTAAGTGGCTTTCTGAGGACCCTTGCCGACCGGCTGGAGGGCACCAAAGAGCTGCTTTCAGCTGACATGAAGAAGGATTTTGTTATGAACAGACTCCCCCCTTACTATATGGGAGACCAAGCTGAGCTTTCGACGCCAGGTGGGATATTTTGAGGCTTTCCTGGATGGGCTCCTCTTTGCGCAGATGGAAAGAAAGAAGCATTTTAGAATTAAGGTGGACCTAGATCTATCTTTAGCATGTTATGTTTGGATGAGACATGCTGTAGCTTTAGGGATCCTGCATCTCATAAGTCTTGCAAAGAACTTGCGTCCCACTTGATGGGGAGAAAGAACCCTGTGATTGTGGGTGAGAAATATGTGTATGAGCACTCTGGTATTCTCCATCTTCAGGAAGTTCTAAGAACTTGAACACAAGGTTGTCACTAACCTGCCCCGAGTCCCAGGTGACTATTTTGTGACCGGTTTAGGCTGCAAATGACCTAACACTTGGATAGTTGGTGATAGCAGACCATCAGTACAACACTCCTGCAGTGGGACAAATGAATTTAGGACTTGTTGCAACAGGGAAGACCACACTGCTGGGAGTTGCGGGTGATCTAAGTAAAGAGTGTTGGAAGGATTCAGGCTTGAGTTAGGTGATTTTTCAGGAGGGTTAAGAAAGCAGGGCTTTGTTCTGGGATGGCCGCTGTCAGAAAATGAGTGTGATTGGGTCTCCTGTAGGCAGGAGGAGTGAAATGAGGCTGAGGTTGCAATTAGTAAGGCAGGGGCAGCTGCTCAGATCAGCAGGATAGGGACGTTTGGTCATTTTTGAGGTTTGGATAGTGTTCTGGCTTTTGCCTGAGTTCTGACATGCTGTTGCAGTGGCCTTGTTTTCGCCTTGCCCTCTCACAGAGTGGCCTGCTGGAATGTTGGTGTTCTGTGGAATCGTGTTCAACAGGAGACGCCGAGACACGGCTGTGGGTACCAGGCCAGCTCTGCGGCTGCCTTTCTCCTTCTCTGTGGGGTTGAGAGGATTATTTTTACTAACGTTTATAAAAGCCTTCTTTCTCATGGTTGAGACCCACTGAAATAAGACAATCTATAAGGTCGCCTTTAACATTGATTCTGCTTATAATTTTAGTATCATCTTTGGGGGAAGTTTGGAATTTGTTTTTGCACCTATTCAAAATAGCAAATTTTTACCAGCATGTATTTCAGTCTTTAGTAGAACAGTTTTCAGAGTATCAGCTTATGGCACAGAATATCTTACCTGAACCCTTCTTTGTCTTAGCCATTAGAGTCCATAACGCTATGTTCCCTCAAGACTCTTTCTTCAACCAGATGACCCTCTCAGGCCAGTCTGTTTTTAGTGGCTACTTTTTTACGAAGTTAAATCCAACTTGGAAAATACTTTTTTTTTTTTTTTCTGTGAGCTTTATTAGGTGGCTTTCATGACACTACACTTGACCTACATGGATGGAATAAGTTGCTAGGATTACAGAACTAGTCGTTGGTGAGATGGTGCGGTTTGAACTCAGGTAGTCGTACTTCTGGGCTCCCCACGTAGAGCAAGCGGCAGACGGAGGCTGGAACCTGGGCAGCGAGTGTTGTGTGCAGGGTGCACGGCGGCACTGTCTGTCGGGACCGCCGCTCTGCTTCCGGGGCATGGTTTAGATCTAGCAGAGGTACCTACCAGCATCTCTTGTCACTTACCTGTTACACGTCTACACTGTAAGAATGAGCTCCGTAAGGATGTAAACTATACTTCAGTATCATCATAAATATGGGGTAAGTCAGTACTTGAGTTGGAGGGCACCCCACATTTGGATTCACCGCACACAAGTCTGAGCCTGGGATTCCTCTACTGAAGGCTGGCTTTCTCTCTCTGGGTCTTCTAGGTGGACGGTTACCAAGGTTGGACAGCACAGTGAGACTGCAGTTTAAAGACCACACCGTCCTCACAGTAGGGCCGGATCAGGATCAATCTGTGAGTATCCAGAGAGGAGGAGGTTTCCTCTCCTCTCAGGACATTTCCATCACAGGCCTCAGGTTATCAAACTAACAGATGGCCCCTAACTTTCCAAACCCTTTGGGCATCCATCTGTTCTCCTTAGTGCCCTGACTTTACCTCAGAGGGTGCCCAGATCTCACTATGCCAAAGATGCCTGCCTATTGGGCATTTGAGGCTGGCCCTCCTCCCCACAGATCCCTCCTTCATTTCCTTCATGTGGTGATGGACGCCTGGTCTCTGCCTCCTGGTTCAGGCCATACTGCTCTTGCTCAGACAACTGCAGACCCTTCCTTGTTCACACACCTCCCTCACGCACTCTCCCATCCTGCACCTTGCCCAGTCGGTCATTACATGTGGTTTTGTTGATGTTCTTCTAGATCATGCAGAAGAAAATTTATATTATATAACCTTGCCACCTGGCCCCATGGTTTACTGATCCTAGACTCAATGGAAAACTTTTAGAAATTATAAATTCCCAGGCTTCATTTGGTCTGGGTTAGAGCTTCTGTATTTATTACCAAAGCTCCCTGTACAATCCTAAGGACCTTGGGAACTATTCCGTGCCCTGTGACTTCACCTTCTTCCTCCTAGTCAGCTATCTTGGGAGGTGCTCCATGAATGAGTAGAGGGGCTGTGAGTTGGGGGCAGCTAGATGTGTCCATAACCAGACTGTCACAGCCATTGGGGCCAGACCTGGGGAGGACTGGTTTATAATATATGTAGAAAACCTCAAAAGTACACACTCTCTTGTATTCGTCTCTCAAAAAAAAAAAAAAAAAAAAAAAATCCTAGTAACCCTTATCTAAGAGGTGACAAGGACTGAGGTTCTGGTCACTGTAGGATGGATGGACAGGGAAGTAGACTATCTGAGAGGCTACTGTAATTGGGAGTTTTTATAGATCCTACAGCTGGTATTTCTCAAGAAGTAATACTCCGTGGTGTTCACAAATTGCCAGCTTATAACTGGGAAATGTCATATATGGATATAAAAAAAAGTGCTGGCTGGATTAAATGAAACTTGAATGTTTCATTGATAAGTTGATAGGTTAAGTGGTTGCTTTTTCATTAAGCCACATTTCTGATGATGCTCTATGAGCTACACTCTGTTTTATCTTTAAAAAAAAAAAAAAAGTGCCTATTTGCTATATACAAATAGTAATTTGAGGAATATAGTTTGTGTATATCTATCCTAACTTTGTGCCAAAAAGATTCTTGGTGTTAAATTTTGTTATTGGAGAACCCTCCTTGTATTGACCTCCTCGATATTGTGTTGTTGACAGCTTAACTCTTACCTTTTTTTAAGGATGAAACTCAGGAAAAGATGGTTTACATCTATCATTCCTTAAAGAATAGGAGAGAGACACACATGATGGGAAATGAGGAAACAGAGGTCTGTTCCAACCTAAAATATCTTTACTCTGATTTGGTGATGGCTGGGAAGAATGTGTTACCTTTGATTTATGGGTGATGCGCTTTCTTATGACTGCAGCGTGGGCTTAACATTTCACACAACTGACAGAGCCCTTGCACGGGGATGATTAAGTCAGTCAGACAGTTCTGTGATATACGTACACATACACCAGCTTTAAAAGATACGAGCTGGGACCATGTAGCCTTGTAGGAAATGTGTAATGTCATAAATATGAAGTATTTCAAACGACTAATTTCTTAGGATATAAAGTAGGAGACCTTTCGTGAAGTCTAAGTTTTTATATGGGAATTGGCAGATTCTATACGTTATCTAGTTGTAAGGCTATCAGAAATACTGAGAACTATAGAACTATACAAGTTATGAAAATACCACTTTAATATTTTTTATCTGACTAGTGTATCCTTTTCCAGTCCCATGGACTTCGCTTTCCTTTATCACATATGGATGCACTGAAGCAAATTTGGGGTCACTCAGCTATTTCTGTCAAGGACCTGAAACTGACTACAGATGAGGAGAAGGAAAACCTGGTGTTATCCCTCTGGACAGAATGCCTAATCCAGGTAGTCTAGGGCCTGTCCAGAATCAAGGGTGTACCGTCTCAGACACGTGCGCAAAGAAGAGCAACGATGTATGTGCTGCTTCTGTCGACTGGGAAGGGCCCTACAACAGCCTTCCTTACCTTCACGGAAGAAGGGGGTCTCAGAAAGTAACCAAACCGTACTTTGGACAAACTCATTTAATCCAGTGTGGTAGAAAAGGCACAACTCCAATAAATGGATCATTGAAATTTAAAGGTCGCTACTTGGCTTTGTCTTTGTTCTTTGGAAGAAACTTCTTTAAAGAGCCTTATTGGCTCTACAAAAATCTTTTAAACAATTAACACAAAAAAAATTTAAATTGTTTTTTTACAATGAAAATATATACCTCCGTGTATACACAGCCCCCTCCCCCGATTAAAATAAAGTTACCCGGATAACGTAAGTTTCATTAAATACTGCCACACTAATGAGAGGCGCTCCCATCTTACAGATGCTGCTTCAAGGATGACAAAGAGCCTGAGACGACTGAAGGAAAAAAAATCAGTATTTACATGGAAAGACCAAGTCTCCATAAAAAAATGCTCAAAATATTGGGTCTTTGTGCTTAAACAATTCACTGTTATTTTACATTCTAAAGTGCGTAAAGGTTGATAATTCAAAAATATCACTGGAGTATTTAATCTTTCTATATAAAAATAGAGCAGACAGTTTTCTGCTTTCTGGTAAAAGTTGGCGACGAAGGAAACAGTTGTCTCAAGTTTAAAACCAACTCAGGAGGGAAAAATACTTAAGAATTGTATAATTTTTAAAGGTGGTACTGATTACCTGATATCCTACCTGATTTTGCTTAAAAATGGAAATAAAAACTGAGTTTTCAGCCATTTCATTAAGTAAAATGGTATAGTCAAAAAGGCTCAAATACTACTTGGTTTTAACTTAAACATTTGAAATTTCCCTTTACTTCAGACAAAGAAAAATTTGACTGAACTCCTTGAGGGCAGATCAGGCAAAATATAGGGTGAGGTGTCAGCACCAGGACAGGTGACCACCGATTAGAGTCTTGTCACGCGGGAGAGAGTAAGGATGGTCACGAGTTATTTGTGCTTTTTTAGTTTGGCCACAGAAAATATGCCAATACTCGAGCCTCCTTCCTAAACAAAGCCAAGGTCCTTTCCTGGGGTCAGTTATAAGTATGAATACTTATGGTGCTTCAGTTATAAAAGCCTCAGTAGAGAAGACCCTTTAAGGCTTATCTAACACAGCAGCTTAATAGGAAGGTTTATTAAATATGTTTTTAGGCATTGCTAGAAAAAAATTATTTCTCTTCTTGCAAAAGGATGACTTGACCTAAAGGAATTTGTTTCCCTGTGCTTCACACTCACACACCTGTCTCCTAGGATATTAACAGCTAATACAGGCTGACAGAGTCACCAGGGTCCTACAGTGGCTTTCAGGAGTAGGACTTGTGTCTGGTGGAGAGGAGAGAAAGCACACGCTTGAGGGAAGTTGCTCACCAGAAAACTGGAGACCAATCAGGACTAGAACCTTTCGCAGAAATCAAAATGTGCTTTTCATAGGAATGCTAAACAACTGGCAAGAATACTTGAGTGTTGCCATGGTTAAGAGCAATGGTCTTGGAAGCTAGGAGAAAACTTCATTGTGCTCAGTGATGCAGGAGCGTGAGGACAAGTAGCTTCTTTTCTCAGGGACAGGAGGTTTGTTCTTTGCTCTTTCTAGAGATGCCGCAGATTCTCTCCTCACAATATTTCAATGTCCCATTTCTGTGTTTCTTCTCCCTCCAGGGGTTGATTTACAATTACATGAGTCTTGTCATAATAATTTCCTCCTAAAATAAGAATTCCAAAAGAAAGGATTATTTGTTCACACAGGTGCTTAACAATGTTCAGCCCACCAAGTGCCAGATTAAGACTTCATTCCTGGGGCACCTGGATGGCTCAGTCAGTTAAGCGACTGCATTCCGCTCGGGTCATGATCCCAGGGTCCTGGGATCGAGCCCCGCATCGGGCTCCCTGCTCAGCGGGAAGCCTGCTTCTCCCTCTCCCACTCCCCCTGCTTGTGTTCCCTCTCTTGTTGTTTCTCTGTCAAATAAATAAATAAATAATCTTAAAAAAAAAAAAAAAAAGCAGCCTGATGTGGGAAGCTGAGTTTAAATAAGCTTAGCTATGATTAACCTCAAATCAGACCTCAGTATGACTCAAACTGAAAAACTAAGAGGTAGAACAGTTGACTGCAAAAGCCGTGTGCCCAGCACCACAGTTCTGGAGAGAGCTCGGGCTGGATGTTGGGCAAGGTTTCTGTTTCCACACGGACAGCGGCTGTGACTAAGCCAATTAAAGCAACAGCCCAGACCTTGCTCAATTCCAAAGCAAGTTTAAATGATACCTGCCATCAATTTTAAGTGAGGGCTTTTAAGGACTACAGCAATTCATGGCAAAAAGAGGTTTCTTTCTATGAAACAGGACATTTTATGGCTGATGAAGCTTTAAATTTAGAATTGTTCTCAAAGATCATGTAGCAAATGAGAATTTTACAACTGTCCTAATGAACAAAAACCTCAGACTTTGTCCTGAGGCTTTTCCTGCTTGAGCCAAGTAGCTCATTGTTCATTAAAACAGCGTATCTTTTTTCAAGAGTAAGTAGAAATGACTTAATATTTCTTTTGTGCATCAGGATTTCTTTTCCCCAGGAGGAGGAGAAGGTTTAGAATTTAAAATTCTATCCAGGGACACAGAACGTTGGGTTTCCTCAAAGGCCCACCTTTAACATCTAGGACAAGTTGATCGCTGAGATAGGAGCTGATGGTTCCGTTTCTGTTCAGCTTCCACTTCTGCTGGCACTGTCCGTGTTCGGGCCACAGAGCCACTTTAGCCCCGGGGGTGTCCCGGCCTCCAATCACATCAAGGCACGTGTCACTGGCCTAAAGGTTAGGAAGCAGATTGGCAGTACTGTGTTAGCTCCAATCAAGTGAACTGGGTCCCTTCCCTTTACACGACTCTGATCTAAAAGAGAAGACTATCCAGCATAGTTATAATTTCACCAACTGCTGAAGTAGTCTTTAGGGCAGCGGAGGGACGTGGTACAGACACAGACCCACGGAAGTAGAGGTGCATCTGTGAAAAGGACACCTGCATCTGACAACAGATGGTCAATGAAGGTCTGCTGAACTACAATTAAATGTCAAGTCTCTGTTGGCATAAATGTATCAGGTGGACCACGGTTTCTTTTTTTACGTAGGCTCCACACCCAATAGGGCTTGAACTACGATCCTGAGCCAAAGTCAAGACTCGGATGCTTAACTGAGCCACCCAGGCGTCCCTGAGCCTGGTTTTCTTATAAAAGCATCAGGTGATGTGCCAGATAGCCAAACAATAATTACTTTTAAGTGCGTTTCATTTTTGTTGATGAGAAAAAAGTAGAGAATCCGTTGGTGACATAATAAAACTGGTGTTCTATTCCCCCGAACATCAAATGTAATGGAGGCATCACAAAGAAATGTAAACTTTATTTTCTAAGCTTTCTCCAATAACTACTTCACTGGGTACTGTGAAAGTTTCAAGATGTTTAGAACCACAAAGACAGCTGATTTTATCTGGGCCACAGAGTAAGGAATGTGTCACAAGAGCACAACATCCAGTTGGATCCAGTGAGTTGTCTGTCACTGGTTTTAAAACATCATTTAGGCACAGCCAAAGTATGTGATAACCTTAGTTTTTAATTTTCAAGTAGAAATTGAATTTTCTAGATGAAAATTCTGAGTCCATTTCACTTAAGAGCTTTAGTAATGTAACGTGGCATATTTATACAGTCATGCAACCATTTCTAGGAAGTTGCATTATTTTATAAAGGCCATTTGATTTCGCAAGATTCTGGCCTCCAAAAGAAAAAAAGAAAAGGCCCAAAGGTGGGGTGCGGTGTCCGTGGGGTGGCTGCTCACCTTGGATTTAAAGAGTCCTCGGCAGTAGTGCCAGATCTGAGTTGTCTTCCCGCTGTAGGGAGAGACGCACACGGATGTGGCCCTTGTGTCAGCAACGTTGCCAGTGACCGTCAGATACTCATCCTGGGCCCGGTTCTTTATCCTGATGTACACTGCAGGCTGGGACGGGGAGAAGCGGCCATTTACAAGAAGGACTTGGGAATCTGGAAATCAGGCTCTAAAGAAGGCAGGCTGAGGCAAGGGGTGAGGGGATCTAGCTTATGCAGTTTCACTCTGCCTCCCTTTAGCCAGTATGTGTGAATTACTCTTTTTCTATTGACAGACCTTAGACCACTGAACACAGAGGTTAAGTTGTACAATAATCTCTATTATACTTTTCTGAAAAGTATACCCTTTTGGAAGCGTAAAAGGTAATCGTTTCATCTTCTGGAATGCCATGTGGCAAGGGGTGGTGCAGCGTCCGGACTTGCTGAGTTTCATTCGGGAACCACGGTGTCCTCACTGTGCTGGGGGAGGGAGGGGACGAGCAGGAAGGCAAGATACGGCCCACCCACAAGGCTCTCACAACAACCTAGCAAACGCTGCAGTAACCACGCACACTGTTTGAGCTGTGGTTAAGTGCCAAATGCCGGCTGTGGGAGTTCTTGAAGAAACCCAGGTTAAGCTGAGGGCCTGAGCAGCTGTGGTAATGTCTGTTTGTGGACCTTTACACTAATTCAAGGGAAGAGACCATTGTATGTTTAATCGTAACAGGTATTCAAAACCTGGGTAACAAAGAACTTTATCCCCTGGGCCTGGAATACATACCCGAAGTTTTCCAATAAAATATTAAATCTAGGACTTGCCTCTAAGGAATAATGGTTAATATTTATTGAGAGCTTAGTGTATGTCTAGCAGTGTGCTAAATGCTTTCTGGGCCATTGTCTTATCTAAGTTAACAACCAGAAGAACCCTTTAAGAAAGTCCAATTATGACCTGGATTTTACAAAGTTAACACAGATATGGGGAAGCCAGGTCAGCCTACAACAAAACCATCCCTCTAAGCCAGGATGCTCTACGTGAGGTTTGCTGAAACATACTAGTTACACTCAGACACCGGGAATGAGAGACCATGTCCAAAGGTGGCAGTGTGAATTAAGTCAGATAATGAAAGGACACCGCACAGGATGAAAACTCCCCAGAAACCATTCTTTTAGCCTTAAGCCTCCCGTCTTCATGAAATAAAATACAGGACATTCAACATCCCCACCTTGGGTCATTATGTTGGCATCCCAATCAGAACTTTGCTAAATAATAACAACAAACTATTTACTAAGGAAGCACTTTCACTCTGAGAAATGTAAGTGCTATGTAAATGCAACAATGTACCATGGTAAGTCCACCATATTCTACTACTTTGAAACTTAGATCAATAGGAAGCCAGCTGAATTTTGGTACACTGCTGCCATGTTTGGCCTTTCAAAGGAAATAAACAGTCTGGGACAAATTTTTATCTGGTAATTTAAAGCAGGTAAAAAAGACCTCTACTAGGCAAAATGTTTTAAATGTTTTAAAGTGCTACTTCCACATTCATAATGCAACAGTAATGTACTTAAATATCTGTGACTGATAATAAGTCTGTATAATTCTGTAAGTCTCCCACTGCAATTATTAATTTCTTGAGGCTTCAGTACATCTTTATTAGTTTCCTTACCTTGTACGTAGAAGAAAACAGGCGTGACCTTCACAGAGGACAGAGTTCCAATTATGTTAGGACCAAACGTCACAGTTTTAATCAATTAACTCAAGTAAAGTACTAATTACCCTTATTACACACTTGTAGTCTGACTCTTCTGTAATTATACTTTAAAATACTGGTATGCATTATAAGTGCCGTAGTGACTTCCTAATTCCCAAACTCAAAGAGTCGCATTTTAATTATTACTGAATTTCCAAACAAGAATATGAACTACAGCAGTAGCCGTAGCCCTACCAAGAAGGAAGTGACCCATAATACTGTTTTAGAAGCCCAGAATTCCTTTGCTGGGTCTTAAAGCTGTGGCCTAAATAAACAAAGGCAAAATAATCTATAAAAATATTATTTTAAAATAAAATGTTAAACCAGAATAGGAATCAGATAGTTTCTAAAGCACAATGAAGAATAACACAATGTTAATTGTCAAAAAAAACCTTTTATATAAAATTAGAAGCTATTGTTCTAGCTATCCTTTATCTCAGGACCCTGAACAATCGCAGAGACATCCTTCCCCAGCAAGGAACCACCTTTCAGAAGTGAGGGAAATAGTCTCAGCATCCAGTTTGGCTGCTAAAGTTCCTAATGACATAGGATTAGGCATTATTATATAGTTGGTAAAAGCTACACTGAATTCCCACTTCTGCCTTGCTTTTCCCCATGGCTTTTCAGTGGGATTACCCATCATCCCATGTGACAGGAGTGAGGAATAAGCAATATGTGAAGGTCATGAAATCCTGTACCACAAACTCTGCCAGGAAAGCCTGCTAAACCTTAGCACCCTCAGAAGAGTATCTCTGATTCTCTCAAGGGACACTATGAATAATGAACTTTCAAAATAACCATAGTAATAATATAAGCCAGATGTTCTGTCAGACTCTTTCTATACATTTTTCTTATTCAATCCTCACAGCAATACTGAGAGGTAAGCCATGTGATCACTTTCACCAGAGGAATCGGATTCCTCACCCAGAGTCACACTGCTTACAAGTGGCAGGGCTAGGATTTGAACCAACAGAACCAAAGAGCGGCAGGAATGACCACGGTGGGTGTGTGTGTGGTGTGTGTGTGAGAGAGAGAGAGGAGAGAGAGAGAGAGAGAGAAGGGCAGCAAGACCAACTAGGTTAATTTTTTATTGGCTACTATTTATTTAACACTTAACACTCCAATCTGCACATCGGCCTCAGCACTTACATCCACTCTGCTACCTTCAGCTCAGGGCCCAGAATATATGGTGCCACTCTGTAAATATTGATCTTATTTTGGAGGAAAGTAGGGTGTGGTTGCTCAACACAAATTTTAGAAAATAAATCTGGGTTCAAATCTTGGTTCTGACACTTGGATGACTTTTGCCAATTTGCCTTACCTCTCTGACCCCGATTTTCCCATCTGAAAAATGGGAATAACAACTCCGACCTTAAAGGGCTGTTGTTAAAATCAAGTGAGAAATGTTTCTAATTAGAGAGAATTCAAATGGCATATCCACAGATCATTGCACCCGACAGCAGGGCTTGGGTTTTTCACCTTCTGTGAAACTTCCACCACTCCGTACATGCTCATACTTCCTTTCTGTAAACCAGGCATTTTTGATGGTTATACACTGTTTTGCGTTTTACGGTACCATTTTGAGTTGGACTTGTTTTACCCAATAAACACGTAAGCTCCAATAAAGCAGAGATCATGTCTATCCCTTAAATCTTCCATAATTCTTAGCCTCATGTCAAACATCCCTTTATCCATTTATACATTCGTTCCTTCATTAAGCAAACAGTCCCTGAATTCTTACAATGTGCCAGACATGGTGCCAGATACTAGGGGTAGAGCTGTAAGATGTGCACAGCCCTGCCTTCCCGGGGCTGGCGGCAGAGTGAGAACATGCCCAGTCCAACCACAACTGCGAGGTTACAAATCTCACGCGGTGTCTTTGTAGGAAAAGAACCAGGTCTTTTAAGATCTAATTTAGACCAGGAGAGAGGATGAAAGAAGCACCCTGGAAGATGGGACACTAAAATTTAGAGGGGTGAGTAGAATTAGCCAGGCAAAGAATGAGGGAAGAAACTTGTAGACAGAGGGCACGGCCTGTATTAAGAGCCTAAGTAGGAAAGCACTTCGCACGTTGGTGGCTGTGTCATGGCCCCATTTGAGTGAGGAGCAGACCAGTGAGGGAAGAGGCTGGAGAAGCAAGGGGGCCAGAGCACACAGGCACATTGATGAGATCAGACTGTATCCCAAAGGATACAGAAAGCTTTTGAACAGAAGACCGACAAGCAGTAGGTGTGTCATGAATACCAAGATCTATCCCAAGTTGTATGTATGTAGAGGAAAAACTCCAAATACTTAGAACTAGGGCAGACTCAGAGTTCATTGTTTTCTTTGCTTTCCACAGAGCTTATGCTGTTCAGTTTTCCATGAAAAGTCAGTAAGGTCAGTAAGACTTTGGACTCAAAGCTAAAATCCAACATCGACCTTAGATACAACTTAACGAATTGGTTAATGTCTCTAAGATTCCTCATCCTAATCAGAGCCCCCTGTAATATAAATGTCAAACTAAACGGTCAATATTTCAGATGCTATGGTTCATGACATTTCTACTAGAAAAAGATCCAAAAAAGCTATTTTTAGATCTTATGGGTTATTCCCCCCCCCCCCCACTCCTTACCTGCTTCATAGGACGGAGGGAACCAATTGTTTTCCATCCACTGAATGCTGTCCAATTGGGGATCTCATTAGGCTCAAGTAAGATTTGTCTTCCTAAGAAATTGGATCCTTCATAAGCTATCCACCTATATAAGACCAGGAAAAAAAAATAGGGTACTTAAAAATAAAAAGCAATACCTTATCAAAAATACCTTCTTTTATACAAGGTTCATTTTTTAAAACTTTTAGGTTTATAATTATTTTTCTTAAGGAAAAAAAATATAATGGAAAAGCAGGAGGGACTAGGTGAAAGACCAGTGCTCGGGGGCTCAGAAGATTTGCATTCGATTAGGATTCTGGTTTCTAACCTGCTAAAACAAGGTTCCTGCCAGGTCTAAAATTCTGTGTTTCTTTGATAATACCTTTTTCGTAACAGTTTAACCTTCACAGACAGACCATAGCCTCTCACTGTTTCGGTTACACAACACTCTTGGTCCCGCTCCCACTCTTGGGCTCATCCTCCCATGTGCTCCGGGCCCCTCCAGGCAGCTCCATGACCTCTCAGACACACCTCCTTCCATCATTTCCCCAAGGCCACCATGGATAGCTTAAAATTATCCACAGAAATCCCATCTTGCTTCAAGGCCCAAGCTCTTTTGCAAATCCTTCTCAATACCCTTGTGGCCTTCCACTTGGACCAAGTTAGAGCATGTAGAAGCATGCAGGGAGGGCCCTGAGGCGAGTCTTGAGCTCAGAGCTGCCCCCATTCCTTAACTGACACCATCTGTGTTCACTCCACAATGGCGCGCTTCACAGTTGTGACAGAGACAAGATGGCCAACAAACTGAAAACGCCATCTGGTCCTTTCCAGAGAAAGGCTGCCAAGCCCTGATGTAGGTGGTTATCAAGCTGAATAGCTAAGGGGAATCGACTGGGACTTCCAAGAGGATCTGAAATTCTCAGGACTCTGGTCACCACAAACAGTGCTTTCAGAACATATGTGTGGAAGATGAGGTGGCTACCTTGCTCGGTTCAGACAGAGCACCCTGCTCCCCACACTCAAGATCAGGCTTGGCCTGGTTTTTCATGGATGTATGACAGGACAGATGACCTTCCCTCCACCCCTTTTTGCCTACACAAATCTAAGCCAACAGATTGGTGCAGAGTCAGGACAGCATGACCATGGAGATGCTTACCTACCTCTCCAGCTGTGTAGACTTTTTAAACAGGCAGGGAAATTTCAGTTATAAAACCTAGGCAAGACTTTAATAAACTACACTTCTCTCTATATTAATCTCAACGAATTCCACAGCGGAAAAGCATTAAAGCTTGACCCTCATTATAATCACAAATCACAGATATGGGATAATATGGGGATTAAACAAAACTTGTCACTGAGGGTAGCTGGCTGTGCATTAAGTCATATTCTGAGCCATCTGTAGCCTAAGAAAATCTTCGGACAGCCTTCTCTATTCCTTACTCTGTGTTCCCATTCTCTGAACAGAGAATCCAGAACAGGGAGAGTAGGTGGATAGTAAGCTAAAGAGAAGAAATAATGTCAAGGTAAAACAGTACCAGTTTTCTACAAAAGACTGAAATAAGCTGGTAAGAAATTACAACAGGTAAGTCAGTAATTATCAGTTCCACATAGGAAAATAAAGTATAAAAATGCCGTGAAAAGTCCTGTATCACAGGGATGTAGATTTCAATTCCAACAGACTTAGTTAAGTGGTAAATAATATACTGGTATATAGTATGGCGATTAATACGCTTAGACAGAGTAGGTCAATTTATGTTTAAGAAATACCAATGTCAATTGCTTTGAAGAAGAAAAATTAAATTGCTATACATGTGAATAATTCAAAAGCCATTTATTATAATAGTTGACTTATTTTTCAAATCAATTTATATTCTTGGCTCTCTCTTATGTTATCCCCAGATATTTATACAAGCAGAGTTGATTATCACACAATTTAAAAGTCATAAGAAATAAAAACAATCATCTTTACATTAATCATCTAGAGCTATGTGTGTTTAGTTGACTTTTGGTACCAAACAGCAACAGTTCAGGAGGAGGGGCAGGCTTCCACGCCCACGCTCTAGAAATGCCCTGAGGCCTTCGAGCCTTAACCTCAAGGCCCCTCACTGGCAGGCCTCATACCATTTTTGTTCTAAATAAATATGCAAGTTCATACCTAATTTATGTATCCATAATTGTTCGTATCTTTTTGTAAAGCAAGTTCACACCTAATTTATGTATCCATAATTGTTCATATCTTTTTGTAAAGCAGTCTCCCAAACTGTGTAAGTGCAGGCCCCACACACCCTGGATCTGCCCCGACAACCTAAATGAACAGCACCACTGGTGGGTAGGCCAGGTCCACCTCAGGATCCTCAGCATGAAAATAAGTACCTGGAGCAAAGAGCTCTAGAGGAAACAAGATGCCAAATCAAAAGACAACAAGACACTATCAGTCTTACAAACAGTCAGTTGTCTTAGGCGGGCAATGGTGTCAACCAAAGAAGCTATCGATTTCATTAGGTATCGCCCGAAAGAGAAGTGGCTCAACTGGTTAAGGTCATCTGGTCTACCTACTCTAAGACGCATGCTCTGAACACATGGCAGCCCTTCTCCCCCGAAGGGCTCTTCTCCCAGACCACGGCATGCCACTACATACGGGACCTGGTCCACGGTCTTATCTTACTGAAACAGAAACTACTATTATTACATTGAGTGAGTAAAGGAGTAATAGTGTCTTCAGATCACACAACAGCAGCAGTGGGGAAATAAAAAGCAACTGTGCAACTCTCTCCTAAAACACTGACTCAAACAGGTCAAGCCCCTGTCCCATACTTACAGTCCACTTTTTACCCAGACAGACTGGGTGTAGAAGTGCAGGTCCTTGTTCAGAACAGAGTTCACAGCCTCTTCTAGATGTAACTCTCTTCCTTCACAGTGTTCCAGAGCAAAAAGGCTAATGGAGGGTTCTTCAAAAACCTAAGCGCACAAAAAAGCAAGAAAGCATCATGGTACATGTTGACCACACTTCAGTGACCTCCCAGTCAGCACACCCGGTACTCTGAATCCACTGTATCCTCGAATGCATATAGTTTACTGCTCTACCCTCTAATGATGTTATAGCTAAAACTGCACCGGTGAGATTAAATTCTACTCATAATTTTTGTTTACTTTTTTGTAAATTAAAGTTCCAGAATAGCATTCTTAATCTCATAATGAAAATGGACACTTGGTTCCAATTAAGGTCTGGCTGTGCTGTGATAAGGACACTGTGGTCCTGCCAATGCTCTCGGCTGGCAACAGAATGAACATGGGATGGATTGGCACCGTTTCCCCAGAAAGCCACAGCAGCAGTCATTGACTTGGTGACTCTAGGCTCTTAAATACATTCGTAGGAGGAAGAAAAAGGCATTTTTATTTTAACAGCAACAAAAAGCCAGAATGCCCAGGGACAGGAGTGATTTTTACATGAGAAACTAGTATTCCCCAACCCCTTGTGTCAAAGAACAGAATCAATTTTACTCTTTTTCATTCATTGGAATATGCAAGACACCAGGCTAGAGGACTTTTCAGGGATGAGAGGACAGAGCAAGGCACCATTTCTTGTGTTCAGGACATTAATAACTAAATTAGGAGCATTGCACAGACATGGAAATGGAATCCAGGGTAGAAAAGGATATGCCCTGTGAGAGTGCTCAGAATCTAGAAGACTAGATCCTTTTTAGCAGAAGGGAGCCGGAAATGGGGAAGCTTCGTGGATGCAGATGCTGTGGTCTGTGAGCTCAGTCTTCAAGGAGGCAATGGGTTTGGACAGGCCCATGGAGAATGGAGGGAAGGCACTCTGTACAAAGGAAGGGAGATAGAAATGCACGGAGGAACATGTTAAGGGAACGGCAGTAGACCCATTTGGCCAGAGTCGAGTCTGACAGAAAACAGTGTCAGGTGCCTCCACTGTTTGCTATGGGGTATTGAATTATCTGCTTCTCCTTCCACTGACAGGGCAGAGACAAATTTACCACCAACGGGGAGTCCTTGAAGGTTCTTGGATAGGGGCTTAGGAATGGGCCAAAGTGGAAGAGGGTCCTTCTTATGCTTCCACTTTGTAGAAAAGAAGGGAAAACTTATGCACATGCACACACATAATGCACACATATATACATGAACAACTTTCTAAAAAAAAGAAAAACCCATGAAACTACTCCGTGACTACCTGTCAGGAGAATAGGATCTGAGAAAAGAGACAAGTGAGAGCCAAATTTTTGACTACATGCCTTCTGTACTTTTTGAATTTTGAACCAAGGAAATCTATTATTTATTCAGAAATTTAAGTTGGCAATCATTATGTACATTTTGCATGTATATTTGTTTGTTTTTCTTTAAATGGACTTCAGGAAATCTATCAAACAACACGAGTGAAGAAAAAAAAAAATAAATGGAAGTATACAGGAAAAATACTCTAGGTCCAAAGAAAAAGAGAGCCAGACCTAAAGTGTGTATCAAGGTGGGGTGGGGTGGGGTAGGGGTGGTAGAAGGTTAGGACAGGTGAATAAGGGATGGCCAGAAAAACTATCATAGTGATAAAACAGATATGATAAGGCAAACACATGGAATGAGCAGATACAGAAAAAGATGTGAAAAGATGTGGCTGGGGGCATGTGGTATAATTTATTATATATGAGGAAATCAGGAGGCAAAATGTGCCCAGAAGCTAGTAACTTCTATTTAGGACTGAATGTTTTAATGCTGAGGTAGACACAAGATAATCTGAAGAGATGTGTCCACCAAACACTGGGCTGTTTGATCTGGAGGTCAGGGAAACAAATCCAATGTAGGCATGGTAAGTGTGGGGACTCCCAGCATCTGGGAATACGAGCCAGTCAACGTGGGGGAAATGGAGTAGGCCAGAACTGTGCGGGGTCAGAAATATACCAGGAGAGGGGAGCCCAAAGAAAAAAACACTACAGAAGTCAAGGGGAAAGGAAAGGATAAGGAAGAGCTGTCCACAGTATCAGATACTTGTGCCATGTTGAGGAAGAGGGCGGCTGTGACGAGGCTGCCATGGTCTGGTGATCAGGAGGCAGCTGGAAGCCTGTCAGAGAACTCGAGTGGCGTGGGGGAGAGGAGGGTGGACTCTAGGTGGTAAGAATTGTAGACTGGGTACATGGGCTATTTTTCAGAGAACTTTGGTGAAGAGAAGGAGGGAAATGGGCTAGTGGCCCATGCCAACGTTTGCGGGCACGGTGGAAGGTGACAGGAGTGCGGGATAGAAAGAAGTGGGTACTGCGAGATAAGAGGGATGGTTCTAGGGAAGAAGTGAGTGGTCCAATCCACTGTTGCCCATCAGTTTAGAACCTCTGACTGGGAATCAGTCCGTGAGGGAAAAGAGCACTCTGCAAGGATGAAATACAAGGAAAGACAGAAAAAGAATGCCAAAGAAATTTCCAGGTTTTCAAAGTAGGTAAATGTATGAGTCATTTTCTCTTTAGGTTATGTGGCAAAGGTTACCTGCTGATGAGGGAAGGTCTGAAGTGTGGTCCCACAGAACTGTCTGCAGTGAGAGAAAAGTTGCCTATGTGCACTCTTCCACATGTGGCTACTGATGTGAAATGTGGCTTGTGTGGCCAAGGGACTGAAGTTGTTTACCTTATTGAAGTAAATATTAAATATAAACATTACAAATATAAATAAGTATTAAATAACCACATGTGGCTAATGCTATGGTAATGGATAGTAATTAGGGATTAGAGGACACTGGAAAAGAATGTAACAATCACTGTGTGCTGTGAGACAATAAGGGAAGCATAAATGGGCTGCCCAGGAGCATCGATTTTCCTTCAGTAAACACCATAAACTGGGTCAGGAAGAGAAATTCATCTCTAGTCACTGAGTGACCACAGGCAAGATTCGGCACCTCTTCTGCTATCTGCAAAATAAAAATTGGAAGCATCCCAAGAGCTTACAGAGGAAATGTCCTTATAGGCATCCAGAGCAGCAGGTTAGAAATGTAGCCCAACAGCAGACTCTAAATTACCCACTAGAACTGGTGACTGAAGGTGGACAATCAAAATTCACAGATAAGCGCCTGACTTTATTGTTGGATTTTCTCCAACATCTTCACCTTAAGCTTAAAAAAAAAAAAAAAGATTTTCAGCTTACCGCTTTACACATCTGGTTGAGTTACTAATTAGTAAGGAAGGGCAGACAGGGCTCACAATCAACCATTAGCAACATTCTCCCTAGTAAAGAGTTCTCACTGCGGTAGAGTGACAGATGCCTGTATTAAAGGCATTTAAGACTCACATAATGTAACTGTTTTACACCCAAGAGGGGAAAAATTAAAAACTTACTGTGAGAATGTAATTTAAATGCTAAACACTATTGTAAGAAAAATAGGATCTGTGTACATTTTTCTTCCTCCTTTTGCAAAATGCCCATAAAGACATTTTTTAAAAGACTGCCATTATCACTCAAACTGCATCAAATTCATTCCCCAATTTAAAGACGATCTAGCAATTCTGTGTCTAGGAATTTATCTTTAGGAAACAATGTAAAAATTGATGCAGGGGATCACAGAAGATGGGTTTTAAAATGATGATGCAAGGAGACTGAGAACAAAATTATAGAAAATGACTGAGACAGTATTTTTTATGAGTTTATATAAATCAGTAAAAATGCCCCACTGCTTCATTAACAACAATGGGATCATCATGTGGTCCAATCTATCAGACTTTTCATCTGAGAACATCTATTATTTCTAAGCTTAAAGTCATCTACCCTCTAGAGCTTTAATATATATATTTAACTTGATCTTTCTCTATTTAAATTGTTTAAATTTAAATGGTTTTAATTTATAAATATACTTAAATTTATAAATGCCCTTGATTTATAAATGTACTTAAAGGCTAGGAAGGTCAGCATAAGTGCTAACGTGGACCGGATGGTGGAGGGGGGCTGACAGGTAATCAGTCAGAAATAAAGAATGCTGAAGAACTATTTTAAATTCATACTTTTTTCTGATACGTTTTCCAGACATGGAAGTAGGAATATAAACTATTAATAGACTTCAAAACTGCAAACGACAGAATAATCTCAACTTTGCCAGGACAATAGGAAACACCAGACTTTAACTACAGTCTGAGCTCTACAAATGTCTTGGCCTCAGTCCATGTTAACTTAGAAGACAGCCAACCATTTGGGGCCAAAGGCTCTTCTTAGGTGTCAGCAGTAACAGGACATTCCTGCTGGGTCAAGTCTAAGCCACGCAAAGATCAGACACCTTTTCTAAAAAGAGGACATAGTTAAGAAAGAAAAGGAATACTTGAACAAACTGTATACAAGAACTTTAAATAAGAAAAAAAACAAACAAAAACGCTACATCAACTAAAATACATTTTAAATGACAGTACCAGTAATAACTAAGATATAGAGCACCTTCCAGTGTGCCATGCATTATATATAAAAATATCCATCCCCAACCCCTTATCCATAATTCTGAAACCCAAAAAGCTCTAAAACCCCCATTTTTTTTTTCCTAATTCTACTGGCAACAAAACCTGACCTGAATAAGTGGAAGGCTACTTATAATCTCTCTCCAATATGTATAGCTATAAATATATTTGCTACAGCAATAGGAATCAGTTTAATTATGAGGTGCTTTGGGAATGTTTCCTTAAAGGCTGTATGTGAACCATACCACTGTTTAAAAGGGGAAAAAATCCCAAATCCCAAAATACATTCAGATCAGGGGATTGTGAATTTATTCACTTATTCGATCCATACACCTTCTCACCGATGAGGGTGCTATTTTTACCCCCACTTTACAGATGAAGAATCAAGGCACAAGTGACACACAGTAGTGGGAGAACCGGCATCTGAGTCTGGACAGCATGACCCCAGAGGCTGGGTGCTCCACTCCTACACCATGGCTCTAACATATGCTGAATATCTGTGATTTTAATGTAGAAGAGTATTTCCGACTGGCGTGTGCGATTTTGTCCGGAGCACTTGACTCCAACTTGCTCAGCTGGGGAATATATATGACCCCTATTCTTACCTCCCGCCTTTGGCTTAAAAAGTGTGTCAGCCATCTGAACTTGAAGTTCTGAGATCCTGGTGTGAGTACTCTGCTAGAAGGGACTACATTTACGTCAACATATTTTTAGTATGATTGGAAAAATTTTTAAAATCTAATTTTTGACTTCAGAGAAAAACTACAGATCTTTACTTTGGCAACTGTATAGCTGAGTTTCAAATCACCACTTACATGGAAAAGGTGTTGATAGTACCTCGGGATTACATTAATTGGTCAGACTCTAAGTATAATGTACACTCTTCACAACACTCAGCAATCAGCCACTGAAAACAGCCATATCCGTACAGCCTGACAACACCGCTTCAGAGCAATCTCTGCCAAATGAACCACAGCTAAAACACTAAGTACAACTGAAATAATTAAAGAAGAATAAACATAATGCATACCTCTACCACCATTCCGTTCCAGAGCAATACCAAACAGTATGCTGGCAAAAAAGTTACGTGAAATGATACAAATTTAACAGAAGGCTCATAAACCTCTCATAAGACTCTAATCTGGAATCTTTTAAGTTTGGCCTACCAAGTTCATGGTAGTCTTGAGGTTGCATAGCAAATATTAATTATTGTCTGTGAGCTGTTCTATTACTGAGTGCTTACCATGAGCTAAAGGCTGCACACGTACTAGCTTGTTTATTTAAACCTCACATTTCATTAGATGAGAAAGTTGAGACCTAGGGTAGTCAGAAACATGCCCAGGGCCACTCAGCTAATTAGTAAGGGTCTGTCAGGCTCCTAGACCAGACTCTTCACCAGTGAACTATAATCGTCCTCAGAGAACTGCTTTCATTTGGCTTAGAAAATTGGTTTCATTATAGATCTACCTAATTGTTTTTTTCCCCTTTAAAAAAAAAGTTATGATACCTTTTAGAAAAATATATAGATGACCATGCACCCAACACCCAAAAGTAATAAAATTTTATATTTGTATTGAATTTTATAAATACATAAAACATAACAGGTAGAGCTGAATTAGAAGCTCTCCTCCTCTGTAAAGGTAACCACTATGCTGAAGATGTGAATCCTTCCTGCTCATATTTTTATACTTTACTAATGGCTATGCATCCTTTGTTTTTAAGTACCACTGAAACTTATCTTACAATAACACCCTTTAGTAATACATGGATCTCACTTTTCATACATCAATGCTGCAACAAACATTCTTATTCCACCACCCTGCCCCATGTAACTGACCCTCCTTCCAAAAGCTGTGTATGAATAATCCCATTTCTTTGCCACTCAACCAAACCTTGCTGTTGTCATTCCAATGTTTGTATCTCAAGTAAGGTAAAGTTACCTAATTATTGTTTTATTTTGCATTTACTTGATCACTAGGTGAGGTTAAACATTTTTTGCATATCCTTAGCCATTTTTCTCTCTTCTATGAACTGCCTATTTGTGTCCTCTTGCTAAGTTTTGAAATAGGTTTTTCTTTTTTCTCAATTGATTTGAGAGTTCTTTTTATATTCTGTACACTAAACCTTTGCAGGTTTTATAAGGGCTGCAAATACATTCTCCCAGTCTGTGGCTTGCTGTGGTAGGCTGAATAATTAATATTCTCTCCAACCCCCCTCCCCAAATGTTCACATCCTAATCCCTGGAACCTGTAAATATGTTACCTGATGTGGTAAAGGGGACTTTGCAGATGTGATTAAGAATTAAAAATCCTGGGGTGCCTGGGTGGCTCAGTCATTAAGAGTCTGCCTTTGGCTCAGGTCGTGGTCCCAGGGTCCTGGGATCGAGCCCCGCATCGGGCTCCCTGCTTAGCGGGAAGCCTGCTTCTCCCTCTCCCACTCCCCTTGCTTGTGTTCCCTCTCTTGCTGTGTCTCTCTCTGTCAAATAAATAAATAAAATCTTTAAAAAAAAAAAATTAAAAATCCTGAGGTGGGGATATTAGTCTGGATAATCCAAAGAGGCCTAATATAATCACAAGGATCCTTATAACAGGAAGGCAGGAGGGTCAGAGGACAAAGAGAAGTTGGGGTGATACACTTTGAGGACAGACAATGGCCATGAGCCAGGGAATGCTGAGGACCTTGAGAAGCTGGAAAAGGTAAGGAAACAGATTCTCCCCTTAGCATTTTCTGGAAGGAATGCAGTCCTGCCAGCATCTTAATTTTACCACACTAAGACCATTTAGACCTCTAGAACTGTAAGACAGTTTGTTGTTTTAAGCCACTAAGTTTGTGGGAATTTGTTACAGCAGCAATAGGAAATGAATATACTTGCCTTTTACCTTTCTCCTACTGACCTGCACATTTTGTTTTAAATCCATCCTACTCCATTATCGTTAGGTAAGTTTCCGTATTTTCTTCTAAGTTTTAAAGCTTGTTTTTCACATTTAGATGGCCATAATCCATCTGGAACTTATTTTTGTCTTTGGAGTAAAGCAGGATTCTAACTCTGTCTTTTTCCATGTAAAGAGCCAACTGTCCCAACACTATTTATTTAATAGCTCCTAATATCCCCATTGTAATGCTATTTCGGTCACCTTCCAATTCCATTATTCATGTGAAATGCTCTCCTCTTCCACTGTTCCGTTGTCTCTCCTTGCACCAATACCCACCATCTTAATGATTATTGCTGTAAGTGCAATATATACTTGGGAGGACAAGTGATCCTGCCTGTTGTTCTTAAAAATTATCTTGGCTATTTTGGATCCCTGTCTTTTCCAAATCTAGGATAAGCTTCTCATGTTTTCCCATCCCACCCTAAAAGACACTCTCCTAGAAAGAAAAAAGATTCTGTAAGCATTTCGCCTGAAATTGTATTAATTTGGAGAGGATATTGAGTCTTCTCAATCTATAAAAGGTTACATCTGTTCATCTTTTAGGCCCTTCAAAAAAGTCTTCTAAATAATTTTCCCCATAAAGGACTTACTTGCACTGTGTTAGATTCTTAAGTACTTTGTACTTTAATTGGCATTTACCTTATATCCAAAACCTTTTTAAAACTTCATTATTAACTCTAACAATTTATCTGTACATGCTTTTGACAATTTTGTTTCTTCTTTATGCATTTTTTTTTGTTTTTGTTTTTTGTTTGTTTTAATCTTATTCATATGACTGGGGCTCCAGAATACTATTGAAAAGACATGGTGACAGTAGAGACCTTTGTCTTCTGCCTGAATTTAAAGGGAAATGCTTCGAATGTCTCACTAGGAAGTGTGATGTTTACTCAGCAGGGTTTTGCCGGCCTTCATTTTTAAGATGTACAGAAGAGTTAATACTATTAACTCAATACGGATTACGTGAAAAGTTTAACAGTAACCAAACTCTTCTACACTTTATAAACTCATTACTTCCTTTCATTCTGTGGCTGGACTGACAGTCTTCTACTATTTATAGCTGTGGCCCTTATTCAGCACTCTTGCACAGTCTTGCCAATTTTTATTCTACTTCTTAATATCATTTATGTCATCACAGTTATAATTTCATTTGAAGTTTTTCTACAGCCTCTTGTTACAACGTTTCTTTTGCTTTGCCTGCTGATAGCTGCCAGGATTGGATTATTACTTCAAAGGAGGCCAACGTCCATGCCAGGCCACCATGGAGACACTACAGAAGCAGTGAGCAGAATGCTGGTCGCATGGAAACACAATAAAAGCACGTTACCCTACACACTACAAGGCCAATGCCTGAAGCGTTTATGTAGGCTCCCCACACACCCCCTGCTCCTAACCAACTGTTCTGGGGGCTGTTCTATGGCATGACCTTATTGCAAGCTAATATACTATGTTATTCCCTCATATCATAGGAGTCCTAATACTGGATACATTGTTTTTCATGTCCAATTAGGAATATACCCAGGATACTTATTTGCAACAGAACTAAAGGCTGACAAAGATTTGAAAATACCTGTTCTAACAGTTTCTTTACAGATGAGTTAACGGAGGTACAAATACATTACATGATTTTCCCAATGTCACCAAAAGTGAGAAGCAGAACTATCAACTATGCTCCCAAGGTCCTTTCACTATAAAATGACTGCAAATTATCCATGGACCTCTAGAATGTAACATATGTCTGGACAAACAGAAATTAGCCTGGAACAAACAGTCATTTGTAAAACATACTGAGATTTTGTATGAAGATGAAGTCTTTAAGACGCCTCAATATTGGGCACCTGGGTGGCTCAGTCGTTAAGCATCTGCCTTCGGCTCAGGTCATGATCCCAGGGCCCTGGGATCGAGCCCCACATCGGGCTCCCTGCTCGGCGGGAAGCCTGCTTCTCCCTCTCCCACTCCCGCTGCTTGTGTTCCTGCTCTCGCTAACTCTTTCTCTGTCAAATAAATAAATAAAATCTTAAAAAAAAAAAAAAGACACCTCAATATTATGCCATTATGACTCTTTAACAGTAATTCACAGTATGTCTGGAAATGCCAACTACAGGCAACACCTTCAGAATTCTGCAGTTGTAACTAATTAAAGCAAAATCAAGGGGTTGACTCATATATACATGTAAAGTCAACTCAACTGGACAGAAACATTTCCCAGAATTAATCCAGAATCACACTGGACTGTGGCTTAAGCAGTAGCATTAACAAATCTGGAGAAAAAGGCCAGAGGAGAGGCGACTGAATCAGAGAAGCAGGATAGGTAGAGTGTGTCTAGCATTTTCTAGGGAAAGACAACAGAATTTGGAGAATGCACACAACTGGGACCCTCAGGAGTCTCTTTTGTGGGGAATGTTAGCTGAGTAAACTAATCTCAAGATATCTAACTTCATTTTACCTAGAGCTTATGCTCAACAAATAACCTTCTGAGGACTAATTCCGTTTCCCCTGTTCTTCTAGAGAGGGAGGAAAACGCTCAGGACAGAAATCTCAAGCATTCCAGCCATGAGAATCCACCTACTACAGATTACTGTATTGACCTGGTTCACATATCAGTCTCCTAGGTCTATCAGCTCAGGGTGTCAGAGCCACCAGGGGGAAGATTGGCTGACTTTACCAAGAAAATGCTACCTCTGGTAAGGCCTCTTCATGGTCACTCTGGGTGTCTCCGCTGCAAGCCCACCGTAGCTCACATTCCCTCCATTTCAAAACCAAACCTACTGCCTAAATGTATCTTGAACAAAGACTTTTCAAAGATTTAAAACACTGCATGTAAAGGCATTAGGAAGACAAATGTGTTGTCCTTACATAATCTGAATATATTCTTTAATCAGTTCTTGGAGTGAAAAGGTTATATATATATAGCTCCCAGGTCCTTCCCAAGCGACACCTTCACTTCACTGCTTGGGTTCCACAGAACCAAAACAGTGACATGCAACTGCACAGTAAAACTTAAAAACTTTTTCTGTTTTCATTCTTAATTATTCACTTTTGACTTCATGAATGTAAAATTGTAATTCTTCAAAGAAAAACAGTAATACTCAATAATTCTGACTGTTTCTAAAATGCCCTCCCTAGAAATTTAGTTGGTTAGCTTGCTGAATTAGATAGGAGTCCTGCAAAATCCTTTCAAGATGGTACTTTCATCTTTAGAACTATATATTTTGCTTTTAGTTAATACCAAATAAGTATCTGTCTGCTGGTTTGACCACAAAAATTGCTAAGAGAATTCCTTTCCCAGTAAATGTGGACTGCTGGTCCATGCCTTTTTCAGCCTTATCAATACTTGGGAGAGACTAACCAGACCGCATTCTTTTTTTCTCCACTGGTTTTTGTCCAACAGACAGGAAGTATCAGTAGCCACTTAGTCTTTGCCAGTTGGTGTCTAAAGGGCCACTGAGAGAGACCACAGACTGTTTCTATTCTTGTTCCTCACCCAAGACTCTATTCTTAGCCTGATACCAAGAATACTCTCTCCAGGAATGTCTTGTGAAATAAGACTACATTGCTTAGGTTGGGATCAAAGTTTCTGAGTATGATCATCATCTCTGGAGTCAGCGCTGGTTGAAAGGTCTGTCACTCCTACCATTATGCAGGGCTTCAAATCACCTCTGTGTAAACCTCAGCTTTAACTAAATGCTCCGAAGAAATGATCATAATTAGACATCTTGAAAATATCCCAGATCCTCATTACTTCCTCTGCATAGACCCTATAAACATGGAGCCCAGAACTGATGCTGCAAAGTAGTAATCTTGTTTTGCTCCAATTTAAACTTCTGAGTAAATAGGATAGAAAGGAGAAACTGCTTACTCTATAAATGTGGGTCTCCAAGGTGACCCAGGTATCTTTGCACACACCAGGCAGGAAATCCCTAGTTCCCCCAAACAAAGATTTGAAATCAGTATCAGTAGCCATATTAAGACCCATGCCTTAAAGTAACATTCTACACCTGAGTAGCAAGTAGTTGTGTGACTTACCTAGAATAATAAAATGATAGGGCTATTGTTTTTATTAAGCAGCTGCTACAATTACAGCCAGAATTTACAGTTAATTAGTAGCTAATATTCAAGGAGTGCTCACCATGTGCTGGGCATTTAATAATCATCATCTCATTCAATATCCCAGTGGCCTTACAAAGTACTATTATTTTTGATAGATGAGGAAACTGAGTAACTTTATTAAATGTCATCCAAAATGGTTAAAGTATCAAACTGGGATTTAAGCCCAGGTCTCTACATCCTGTGTTTTGAATTCTCGCCTAAAAAAAAAATATGTATCAGTCTACATTTTGGTTGGATTTCATGAGTGAATCCCAATTTTACAGTCCATGAATAAATTATTCATATTTTTATATTCACCCATGTATCACTTCTTCCAATGTCACATCATTCATGGTAATTACACTGGACAAGAAAAAATCTTACAATTATGCATACTTACATAGTCAATGCGCTTGAGAGATTTAACTCTCGATGTTGGGCAGCCACAGGAAGTAAGGTCAGCATAGAGGCCTTCTTCTAACACACACTGATTATTAGAAGTGTCCTCTTGGTAATACAGGAGCCAGCTTAAAAACAAGCAGTGAGACATTCAGTCAAATTGCATCAGTTGGCAGTGTGGGCTCATCATCATGCTGTGGGAACTGGGCGAGGAGTAGGACTTAAAAGTCATGGTGCTATATTTTTATTTTTATTTTTTATTTTTTATTTTTTTTTAAAGATTTTATTTATTTATTCATGAGAGACAGAGAGAGAGAGAGGCAGAGGGAGAAGCAGGCTCCCAAGGAGCAGAGAGCCCGATGCGGGACTCGATCCCAGGACCCTGGGATCATGACCTGGGCCAAAGGCAGACGCTTAACCATCTGAGCCACCCAGGCGCCCAAAAGTCATGGTGCTATAAACATCGGGGTGCACGTAGCCTTTCGGGTCCCTACTTTTGTATCTTTGGGGTAAATACCCAATAGTGCAATTGCTGGATCATATGGTAGCTCTATTTTCAACTTTTTGAGGAACCTCCATACTGTTTTCCAGAGTGGCTGCACCAGCTTGCATTCCCACCAACAGTGTAGGAGGGTTCCCCTTTCTCCGCATCCCCGCCAACATCTGTCATTTCCTGACTTGTTAATTTTAGCCATTCTAGCAGCAATGTCCACAATAGCCAAACTGTGGAAAGAGCCAAGATGTCCATCAACAGATGAATGGATAAAGAAGATGTGGTATATATATACAATGGAATATTATGCAGCCATCAAAAGGAATAAGATCTTGCCATTTGCAACGACGTGGATGGAACTGGAGGGTATTATGCTGAGCGAAATAA
>NW_022589711.1:22989601-23157894 GCF_004348235.1 Phoca vitulina | reverse complement strand
AAAAAAAAAAAAAGTCATGGTGCTGACCAGCAGCAAACATTCAGCATTGGTTCAAAGAAACAGCTACAACTATCATTTACTGACTGCTTACCCTGTGCTAGACATGGGTTAGATACGTAACCTGTATTATTACACTGTGTCCTCAATCCTATGAAGTAGAAACACATCTTATTTTTTATAGGCAACAAAACTAAGGATTAGAAAGGTTAGGTGATATGCCCAAGGTCTCCTCAACTGTTAAATGACAGAGCTAAAATCTGAAACAAGACATCTGCTTTAGGCTAACGATATTAGCTTCATGTAGTGCCTTCAAGTACAAAACCCTGGGATCGATTATAGTGATTATTAAGTACTTGAACAGATTAGAAGTTCTTTTAGGAAAAACAATCACTTGTATCCTTATTTAATGATGGGCTTGCTGTCAGTCGGGGAGTACAGAAACTGGACTCATAAAATCACACAACAGTATATAAAAATCTGTCACCTGTACATCTGCTAGTGATTCTTTAAAAAAGAAATATGCCCATTAGAATCTTTGATAGTGATTATCTTCAATATATCACTCATCAGAAGTTTGGTTAGGAAATGCCTTTTTGAAAAGAAGAAGCCCAAGGGAGAAATGAAGGGGCTATTATTACTTCCCATCCAGTGTGTATGAGTTCTAGCCCCGCACTCTCAGACCACCAGAACCGTACTTGTGCTCAACCAGCTTAACTCTGGATCACCACAGAGATGCTCTGTAACATTGTAATTTACTGTCATATCTGCTATGTAATTAGGCATTTTATCAAACGTTCTCAACATGGTAGGCATGGAGTTTCAGCCCTTCATACGCATCATTTATTTGGTCCTTATAAAAATCCTTTGAGGTAGGTACTGTTATTATCCCTCCTTTACAGATGAAAAAACTGATTTTGGATAGTAATCCAATTCATTTAAGGTTATGTATCTAGGAAGTAGTGGAACTGGGCTTAAATCCAGGTCTCCCAAATATTCCAGGTACTGAAGCAACTGTCAGAGTTCCTGTATTCTTTTATTAAACTGCAGTTTAATAAACTACACATAAATATATATACATATATAAAAATATATATATACACATATATAAAATGTATATTCCCTACATAAAGTGAACAGATGACTAATTTGTCCTAGATTTCAGTGTCAGGGAAAAACACTTTCCTCCAGAAAACCTTCAGTACTTCCCTGAAAATATATCTTATAATTTCTTTCATCTTAGTCGAGAAGAAACTCAGAGCCAAATACTAGTAACAAAATTATTTCAAGTGCCCAGTACACACTTCTCTCTCACTAAAGAGTTGCAGATAATCTAACTTACACTGTCCTATTTTATGTGTTTTAATATTATAAAAACCACATCCTTTTTGAAATTATAAAAATAACAACATGCACAGAGAAGTTCAAACTAGTAAGAGCTACAGAAAAACTAGGAGGGAAAGACTGGTGGAATTAGGGTTAATCAAGAAGGTTGACAGAAGGAATGGGGATGGACTGACCCCCTTAAAGATATACTTGGTTTGGTATTAAATGGGGGCCACAAGCTTACATGCCTGTAGGAGGCCAGGCAAGTGTTGTACGTGAGTAGTGTACCAGGTTAAAAAAAAAAACAAGTGGGAATGTAACCTATGGTACATTGGAATCACATATGCCATTTACTTCACACTAGCTAATTACTGTGAAAGGTGAATGCTTCTCGAAGTTTTAAAATCTTCTGATTTTTTTTTTTAAAGATTTTATTTATTCATTTGACAGAGAGAGAGAGACAGTGAGAGAGGGAACACAAACAGGGGGGAGTGGGAGAGGGAGAAGCAGGCTACCCGCTGAGCAGGGAGCCCGATGGGGGGCTTGATCCCAGGACCCTGGGATCATGACCTGAGCCGAAGGCAGACGCTTAACGACTGAGCCACCCAGGCGCCCCAAAACCTTCTGATGTTTTTTTTAAAGAGGTGAAAAAACCCTAAACCAAAATATGGATATTTTTTAACATAGAGTGTAGGCCAAACAAACACCTGCTGGCTAGCTTCCCCTGAAACTTAGAGTCGTTCACAGAGAGTAGGGTTAGCAAGCTACGGCCTATGGGCCATCTGTCCCCTGCCAGTTTCTGTACAGATCACAAGCTAAGTCTGCTTTTCACGTGCTTAAATGATTTAAAAAAATTAAAAGCGCCTGTGATATGTGACTATGCTGTACGATTCAAATTCCAGTGCCCATAACTAGAGTTTCACTGAAACACAGGTGCGCCCACTCACTGAGGTTGTGGCTGCTTTTGCACTCACAGTGGCAGAGCTGAGTAGCTGGGACAGAGCCTGCAAGGCTACCTGGCCCTGAAAGAAAAGGTTTGCCAACTGACCCCTGGTTTACAGGGTAAGGCAGAAAGTACTCCGCGGAGTAAATGTGGGAAGAGGGGAAGAGAGGGAGGCAGTATAAGGACAGAATGGGGAATGGGTGGGACAGATCAGACTGACTGATGGTAAATCCTGGAAAAGGAGGCATCTGAACTCCATCGGACGGGCAGGAGAGGATGACTGGGGGATGTAAAGCAGAGTAATAAAAATAGTAAACTGTATTTTGGGACAAATAATTGGGCTATGACCGGTTTGTGGTAAAAGATGGAAGGAAGATAATACTGGAGTGGAGCTAATCAGGAGACTGGAGTTCTTCAAGTAGAAGAACTGATTCAAGAGGAAAAGGAGAACTGATGAATCCAAAATATCTTGAGGAATAAACAGAGATTCTGATGAGTTATTAGGTAGATACTTGAAATAGACCTACCACTGAACTGTACACTTTAAAATGGTTAAAATGGTAAACTGTATTTTATGTATATTTTACAATAAAAAAATGAGGAAATATGTATTAGCCTTGGGAATCACATATAGTTCATTTACATCTGAAAAAGACCCAATGTATGGCTGTAGCTCAAAGAATATAAGATTTAATTTAAATTTATTAAAATTAATTTAATTAAATTTTTAAAAAAATGACAAAAGCAATCATGAGTCTGACATTTGGTATGTGATCATGGGAAACCCTAACTTTGAAATCAGGAGTCCTCATCTGTGAGATGAGATTGATACATACTTTAAACAAATTTTTTTTAATTTAGGTGTAATAGGTCTATTATGGACAAAACACCACTTTTTATATAGCATTCTATTATGCTATCCAATAAACATACAATATAAGCATTCAAAATATTTAGGAAATAATCTAAAATAACAGTGAGAAAATAAAATGGCCACAATGTTCCCAAAGTTAGCTAATCAGCATTTTTTTCTCTGTATTACAAGGTGGCCCATAATACAGGCTAGGCAAAATTACTGTAGACTAATTAGCACTTGACCAATGACTAAAAGACTTTTTTTTAATTCACTGTGAATCAAAAAAAATAAAACAAGTCAAACCTCTGCAAATTTAAAGGAAATTTAGTTATTAAACATTAGTAGAAAACACTCAACAAGCATACTTACCAACCCCGAAGAACTTTAAAAGAACATGGCGTGAATGAAGTCAAATCAGATATTTCTTCTGTAAAATCTACACATTCACCTTGGAACCCTGGTTTACTGAATGCTTTGAGCTATGAGAACAATAATACAACAATTTAACAGAAAACAACTGTTAGACATTATCACAAAAGTAAATGAAAACCTTTTATTTCTTGTATTTATAAAAAAATTCAGCAAAATTGGGGCACCCGGGTGGTTTAGTCGGTTAAGCGTCTAACTCTTGATTTCAGCTTAGGTTGTGATTTCAGGGCCATGGGATCAAGCCCCACATCAGGCTCCATGCTCAGCTTGAGAATTCTGCTTGAGGATTTCTCTCCCTCTCCCTCTGCCACTCCTCCTGCTCATACTCTCTCTAAAATAAATAAATCTTTTAAAAAATTAAAATTCAGCAAAATATGAGTGTTTTATCTATTACCAATGGATCCTTGTTAAGGATGATATTCTCTTTAAACTCCCATTTTTGTTTCCTTACCCATTTCCGGAAATGTCACCATTTATTTACCATTTTCATCCATCTTTTGCACCAGATTCTGGGCACAGAGGCCAGAAAACAATTCTACATATAAGATTAAATCAGAATCCCTCCTCCACTCACATGTGGTCTCTGCCCATTGTATCAAACAATTATTCCTTGGGCTGAGACTACATGTTTAAGATAAAGAAGCAATTCAGTGCTAAATATGAAGGCAGTTTCAGTTAGTACGAGGGGTGGTTGGTAAGCCTTTTCTCTTCCCAGGTCTCCCTGACCCAGTTAATAAAAGGTTGCAGGAGGGAGCCTGAGCACACACAGGTAAGTGGGCCTGAGGAAGCTCATGAACAGATGACAGAGAAGGTAACGACGAGAGTAGCAGAAGATTTATGGTGAACAAAGAAAGACATCCATGTCGTGCATGTCAGCCAACGGGCTCCCTTTTACTGTTAAGAATATCCTAAATATAAAGCTTACAGTTATATACAACCACATTTCTACTTTAGTCCTTTTTGTTGAAAAATCCATGAAATCTCAACTGTGATTCCCTTCAGACCAGATACACAATAATCTGCAACTCTAGTGGCCTTGGATCTATATAATAAGGAAGAAAGAATTAATGAGCCCTATAAATATTTCAAAACACACTGGAGCCTTGAAATAACATGGCCCCCAGGTTCACCGTGCACTGACAGGCCCGCATTGTAGCTGAGAAGGCATCATACTGAGTGCTGGGCAGCATTGTCCTGTCTCTCGCTCGCGCTGTATCAAGAACAAAGCTGCTTTGAGCCGCTGATGTTTGCCTCCTTCATCTTCCCAAGAGTCCTCTTAGAGGCTGATAGCCTCCGAGTTCTGAGGAACTGCTTGTGGACTATCTCCTTCTGCTCTGACATCAAAGACCGGCGAAAATCAGGGAGGTGGGAGAACCAACTCCCCTGGACCAACCATGGCTTGGCACAACCTGACTTGCTATTGTGAAACCAGTCTGCATTTGAAGCATTCCAACACCAAGGGACTCCCCGCCTTAAGGAGGTATGACCCAGCAAGTTTCTACCATGATCCTTCTGGTGGATACAGAGGGTAGCAACAAAAAGGAAGTCCAAAATGAGGCAGACTTCTAAAACAATTCCTTGTAGAAGAGCAATTCTATGTGTCCAGGGAAACTGCCCCTCATTTCCTTGATAAGAACATATATTTTGGTTAGTCATTTTCCAAACTACGTGTTTTAACTTAAAGGCTTTTAAACAGGAGATCGAGAAGTAAATCATAATTTTACTTCCAAAAAACGTAGAGTAATTTCTTCTACCTGCAAATATCTTAATTCACAATTAAGAGTTGGAAAAGCCTCATGAGAACAGAGGTCACAGCTGTCTTGTTCATTCTGCATCTACCCAGTTTGTTAATTGTTTTTATGTTGCTGAGCTTAAGGTTTATACTTCACTATTTCACCATGAAGCCATGAAATCCAGACAACTGACAATGCAAGTTAAGCATTTTCAGATGGTATATATAGTAACCAACTCTAGTGTTTAGTCTGCCTTCAGACCCAGGAGCATTAATTAAAATTCACACAGACACACAAACACACACACATTTGCCATAAAATACCTTTTGGATTTGATGGGTTAATTCTTTGCCCAAACTGAAAAATCAGGCTTAATGCTGACCTGAGCTTTTTAAATTTTTACTCCCCAAATGAGATAGAGTGCCATATGGTTCACCCAAAATTTGATCAATCCCAGAAAAGTAATGCCTCATTTTGATTACCCTACAAATGTCTTAGAATTCTCATAATAATGTTCTGAGAGTGGTCCATATAGAAACCAATTCTGTGCTTATTAATTATAATAATTAAATTATGGTTTCTACTCTTAGTGAAATTAAGTAACAGTGCCTTGGTAAAATTAAGACCTGGGAAAAGGTAGGTGGATAAGGCACATTCTGGTTTCCTTTCAAATCTCTACCAGCCTCGCAAATGGAATTGTATGGATACACACACATACACACACACACACACACACACACACACACACACAACCACTGTTTTGCAGTGCCAACTGCCTTTTCACATATATTATCTTGTTTGAACTACTGTTTCACACAGAAACTATCACCATTTTATGATGAACTTTTTACAGAAATGCTTTTTATTATGTACTTTTCATTTATGATATATATGAATAAATATAATAGGTCTTTTATTGGACAAACTGAGAACTCAAAATTTTAATTACTGACCAAACACATAAGTTGTACTCAATTTATTTCACAATATCAGAATAATTTTCTCAATGTAACTTTATTCCAACACTAATTTCTATGAGAAACTTTCTATTGTACCTAAACAAGACTTGCTGCAGCCCTTGGACCTCCCTCATTGTTAAATAAGGAAAAGTCTTGTTTCTATCAGTTTCTATTCTTCTATTACATCACAGTGTCTCAGATTGTAGTGTTATGTACTCCTAACATCCAATACTTACTACACAGTAATTTTACTTCCCTGGTTACTCATAGAAGGCTTTCTTTACTCAGGAAAGTAGCTCTTCCTATTTCTGGTCTTTGGATTCTATAAAAATGATCTGGTTGCAGCACCACGAAGAGGTGTTTTCCTCTAGTACTCTTCAATCTTATTGATATTTGCTTAAAACTGTCACTTCCCTGTCCCCCATACATGGTAACTGTTAAATATCCTGTGACCACTTTAAATTCAATGTAGCCAAATTATCCAATATAAGAAAATATCCAGTTGCTTTTTTTCTCAGCTAGAATCATGTATAAAACGAAAGAGAGGCTCAATATTCCAGGAAATCAAAACTTCTAATAATATTTGCAAATAGATTTGAAAAATATTCTAGGAAGAAAAAAAACGGTCCTTAGTTGTACCAAAGGGCGTAACTGGTTAGAATTTCTAGAGCACCGTGCCTGACTACAACCTCCCTGAAAACTAAACTCACTTTTATAAAATTTAATCTAGTGAGTGATCTGATCTGCTAAGATAAAGAGATGATAGCATTATGAACATAATCCATATTCTGTTAATTTTTTGTTTTCTTTGGGGAAAATAGTAAAAACAAAATTAAATGCTAGCTGCTGTATATGAAACTATATAATGATGCTGTATATTTTGAGTTGGCAGTTAGACTCGGTGACTGGTCTTCAGCCATAGGAAAAACAAGAATCTTCTCAAAGGAGGTGTTCTGTGTCTCAAATAAGACGTATCTCATTATAATATGGTTACACAGCAGAAATGATATATTTATCAGAGTAACGCTCATGATGTATATTTATCTCCATACACATACATATTCTGGCTTTTCCCTTCTTAGGTTGCTTGAGGTTCCCTTTAAAATCACCAGCACTAAAAAATAAAAAAATAAAAAAACAAAAAACAACAACAACAAAGCCGTCCTTTGACTTGAACTCTGAGAGGTCATTTCCTCCTTAGTCCTCAGGGAAGATTAACTATCCCATCTGACTATGACAGCTATTTGTGAAGAAGAAAATACTTTCTAATCACTGAATGGAACCAGAGCTAGTCAAGATCCTCTTTCCCCCCCTAAGTAAAAATAAGCAAAACATTCCGAAAATTTGGTCCAATGAAAATAGTAAGAGCTTTGATACTAGGTAAATGAAGGAGGCTTTGTCTGCATATTAATTATCTGGCTATCATACACCTGTCAGAAACACTTATTTCACAAGGCAATGGCTGAGCCAGATCCAGAAATATGAAGTGGGGCTGATTTCACTGCGTGTTTTCTGCTGCTTCCTCTCTCTTCAAGTTGGACTGGAAATACTATAAAGAAAATCCTCCAAGCAATCTGCCCCAAACAAGGAAGTCCATAAAAACAGAACAGGAATGTAGGAGGGAGAAAACAGAACTTAAAAGAATGTGACTTTTATCTGCACTTAAAACTCAGAAAATGTGCAGTTTGGAATTATCCCTGCTTAACCCTTTAATTGTTCATGTTATACTGATTCACGTACAAGTGCTTTAAAAAGTTCACTGTTGGAGTTTTCAAAGATTTGAAATAAAGATCTCGCAGGAAGTGTCTCCAAATATAACAATTTAATTATATTCAAAAAGGAAATGTTCCCTATAGGCCTGAGCTAATCAGAAAATAAGAAAACCTGAAAACACTATGAACAGAAACATGGTTACAACTAAGCTGACTTGAAATATAGAAACACTGACATGAACATGAAAAATAAACACACTCAGAGAAAAAGATTCAGCATTATCTAAAGCCAGCAAATGTCAAATATTTAAAATTAATCACTCAATTGGGTTTTGACAGAAATTTTTCCAAATTTGTTATTTAAAATGAGACAGAAGAAGCAATGTCTCTCATCCCTTCTTCCTCCTTTGGCTGTACTGATTATATCATATATCTTTCTCTGATGCAAAATCCTGAAAATAGTTTAGTTGAGTGGAGTCATATGCTAAAAAAAGGCCTATTTTGCTACTTCTAGCTGTGTGAAATGACACTTAAATTCTAAATCTTTGTTTTCTCATCAATAACTGGGATTAATTTTGACGTCACAGAGTTTTTAGAAGCATAAAATAAGCACAATTTGTAGCCCTCAATGGATAATAAACATTAGGCTCCAGAGTATTGCCCAATCCTTCAAATCATTAACACACTAGAAATAAACAAGCAGGGCTGCAATTTTACTAGTGCTTTCAAGAAATATTTGATTTAGGTATTAGAAATACATTTACATAACAAGCATGCCCAGACAGCCATTTCTCTATGTTAAGTCTGCTCCTCCAAAGACAGTAGAATGTGCTGTGCTGAAAGAGAATGCGACATTGAAGAACGGACGGGCAATAGGAAAGGAGTGGCAGAGGTTCAAAATGACCCCGAAGTGGTCAGAGCTAAAGGTCTTTGGGGAGAAAACAAAATGAAATGTGACGAGTCCAGGCCAATACAACCCGTAATGGAGGTGGGCACTCTTCTGCCCATAGGTACCAGGTACCATATAAACTGCCCTGCTTCGTAGATATAAGAAATTTATCTGATAGAAAGAGAAAGAATTGAGACAAAGGGCATAAATGCTTTTGGTAAATAGTAAGTTAAGAAAGTTTTGAAACATACCAAATGTGGAGGCTCATTTATTCCAAGTGGTTCCTGAAACATATATTAAAACATTTTAAAAAATTGTAATCATATAATCTTAGTTGTCTTTTTGAAAGTTTTGAAAATACCATTTGAAAAATGGAAAAAAAAAAAGGTCTAATTTACTAGATTTCTTGAATTGGTTATGACCCTCAAATAACTTACGGGATTATTTTATAATAATTTTAGTATTTAATACTTACTAATTCATTTTGAGTAATGTAGCTGGGAAAAAAAAATATGTGCCTCAAAGTCCATCAGAAAGACAGAGTCTGAGCTTCCTGCCCTTACCTTTCCCACACTATATCATGGGCACCCTTCTTGGGGTGTTTGTTATTATCCACACTGGCCATACTCTTTCATAACTGCTTGACTTTGCACAGGAGGAGATTATTACCTCTTTGAGGATTGCCTTTTCTGCCCCGCTTCATTATCTGGCAAAAGTGCTTTTATCCCTTAAGATATCACTTAATGCAGGAGCGTCACGTACCCAACTCCCAGGCTCTGAGTGCTCCTTCACTGGCTGCCCCAGCACTGCCTACACACTCCACATCCTCACTAATCTTACCACAATCAATCACCTACACGTCAGTCTCCTCTAAGAGACTGAGGCCCATCAGGGCAATCTTACTCATCTTGTATCTCCAGTGATCAGTGGTGTCTGACATATGAAGCATGAAATAAATACTGTTAAATGAATGAAGTGATCAAATCACAATCATCTCATTAATGCGCTCATACCACCTACTACTAGCTCCCTATACAGTCTAAGAAAACACACATGCTATTTCATTTTCTCTATATATTCACATAACATAATCCAGCAGTTTCACTTTGAAAAAGCCTGTTTCACATAGTCAAGTGTATGCCATTATATGCTCTGGAATTGGTTATGGTCATCATTCTTAACTCACCAGCTGGATAGGTCGTATTGACATGATTATATTATTTGATCCTCCCCAGTCAAAAAAGCATTTGTATTTCCCTTTCTCTAGAATGTACTGTTCTCCACAAAAGAACTTCTGCTGGTAGGCAACCCATCTAGTAGGGGCGGGCGGGAAAGGGAAAAAGAACAGAGGTGATACAGAATCGAGCAACCAACAATTTTAAAACCAAAGAACCTCTCAAGGTTCTCAGAATGGGAGGCAACTTACACTCCACTTTTAACGTGAATGGATCTTGTTTCACTGCCAAAGCCGACTTCTTCCAAGTCAGAAATTTCCTGATTTGTAATGTCAATAAACTTCCCACTTTCTAGGTCAGATTCAAACAGTGTGATAGAAGATTCTATAAAATTCTAAAAAGAGGAAGAGGAAAGGTAAGGAAAACATATGGCTTTTGTTTTATAGACTGCGATATCTTAGCACAATTTTCACATACTTGGGATAATTTCACACAAATAACTCCAAGGTAAATTTTAAATGGAACTGGAAACAATTTTAATAGTTACTACTCTTCAATAGTTTAAAGAAAAAAAAAAAAAGGCTGAATTTACTTTAATCAAGGAAACATTTTTATATATAAGTGCGAATTAATCAAGAGTTGGTAAATTTCTGGGATTTACAGGCTATTTATGTTACACTAATTATAAAGGACTAAAAGTTTCACTTGTGCCTAAAGAGTAAACGCCACAACATGAAATAGAGTTAACATACAATGTGTGATTGGCATTTTGTGGAAGAGGATTTTATAAGCTTAAATGTAAAAGAAAAAATGAAACTTCCTTGACAAAAGATTAAAAAAATAAAATGAGGGGAAAATTTTAACATTTTTATAGTTAGATAATATACTTAAAACAAAAATACCAGAAAAAATTTAAGACTCAAGTTGATAAGTCAGCAAAAGACACAATTCACAAAAATGATAGGCATTACAAACAAATAAGCAAATGTCCGATTTCACCAGTAAAAATAAAGAAATTCAAATTAAAACCATTAGATACAATTTCACTTTTTAAAACAAGAAGAATCTAAAAATCCAGTTTTGTCTGAGAACATTGCTGGGTTGAAATATAAACTGGATAGCTATTTTAGAAAATAATTTAGAAATACATTTTAAAAGACTGATATTAACTCTGATACTGTTGAAATTCTTTTTTTAAGAACTAGAAAAAATTTCCTAAAACTAAATGACGGGCAATTTATATGCAAAGATGCATTTTTTTATAATACTGAAAAGCTGTAAACAGTGTAAATGCCCAAACGATGTATAAACATAAACCTTTATGCATCTTACCTACCCCTTGATGGAATATAATTAAGAAGAAGCTAACAGTACATTCGATACTACTGACCAGGAGCTTCATGTGCCTATTTCCAAAAGAACTACCACATGAGATTATATTACTATCATTCTTATTTTCCAGCTAAGGAAAGGGAGTAATTTGTCTGAGGTTAACACAGCTACTGAGGGGCAGAGATTGAATATGAGTCCAAATTTATCTACTTATCTACCCTAAGCTCTTAATCACTGTCAGATAAGATGAAAGAACAGGACAAAAACTCAAACTTATAAACCTGGTAAGGTCATAAGCATGCAAAAAAAACACCAAAAACCAAAAAAACAAAAAACCCAACATGTCATAAAAGAAGACTACTAGGAAAAAAACCCAAGAGTGGTTATCTTTGGATCCAGGGAAGTTGGACAATTTTAACCTACATTTTTTCAACTCTTTATAATAGACTTTTTAATTGGAGAACACAGAATACATTATTTTTTTAAAAAAGCAGCATGGGCGCCTGGGTAGCTCAGTTGGTTAAGCATCTGATTTCAGCTCAGGTCGTGATCTCAGAGTCCTGGGATGGAGCCCCCTTTTTGGGCTTCCTGCTAAGTGGGAAGCCTGTTTCTCCCTCTCCCTCTGCCCTTCCTGACTTGTGCTGTATCTCTCTCTCAAATAAAATCTTAAAAAAATAAAAATAAAAAAAAAATCTCTTCTTCTGTCCCTACTACTTTGTTGTTTGTAAGTAAGTTTTAGACTTATGGAAAATGTTATCAACTTCTGTAAGTCTCAACAATATCAATTTTCTCCCCCCTTTAAAAATATCATAAATTTGGGGCACCTGGGTGGCTCAGTTGGTTAAGCGTCTGCCCACATCAGGCTCCCTGCTCAGTGGAGAGCCTGCTTCTCCCCCTCCCTCTGCCACTCTCCCTGCTTGTGCTCTTTCTCTCAAATTAATAAAATCTTAAATATATATATGTATATATATATAAAATAAATTTAATCTAAGAAAAGGAGATTTCTAGGATAAACATTCATTTTATATGAACAAGCAAAACAGTGTCAAAAACAAAAACCAAAGCATCCATAAGAAGAGGGAAAATACACTTAAAATAATTTTCTCATTTACTACTTACTTGTCAGCTTCGAAGGATTTAAAATGTGTTCATATAACTGGATCAAATTTCATTTGAGACTTTAGGATAAAAGATGAAAAAGGATTTTTACCTGAGATCTTTATTATAATTCATAACCCATAATTATATTTTTAATTTCTCCTTGACAGCAAACCTTTGGAACCTGAGGATATGTGTTACCTTCATTACCTTTCACATGGTTCTTAAAGAAAAAAATGAGGGCTGGGTGAATTTTTTACCTCATTGTCACCATCCATCCTTCTATTAACATAACACTTTATTCTCAAAACACTTGTACTTTTTATCATTATTGAGCTCCCTTAAAGCCTGATTTTATATATATACACATAATATATATGCATACACATGCACACATATGTACATATGTATGCACACACATACCTATATCTATTTTGACATAGACCTATTTTGCAGATATAAATGTATGTAAATATAAATATATAAATCACTTCAGTCAAGGCTTTAATAGCCCATAAGTGATTTGCCTTAAAGTCCCCAGGGCAAGCCTTCCTAATGAAATACGTTTACAGCCTGGGTGCCACACCAGCAAACCTGGTTGTCCTACAACATAAACTTCCATCACCTGAAGAACCTGAACATGCCTGTTCCTTGTCACATGAAAGTACATAACTAGCTCAAGGTGGTTGTGAGGATACAACGTGATGGTGAGCTGAAGGGGCCCTGTCTGGGTCCTGGGCAGGAACCGCTGTCAACAGCCACTATCCGTCAGGCCCAACTGCAACGGGAGGGTCTTCAGCAGTTCTCACAAAATTATATGGACCTCTCCCCTCCCCTACTCTGGTGACTCCGGAATGCTCCATCTGTTTTTACTTCTTCGGCCCCTACAACTGTTCTCTACTCCCCATGAGGGCTGCAGGAATAGGGGAGCGAGGATAAGCTGAAATGCCAAGGGTCATTACGATGTGTTGGAGTAAAACAGGACAAAGACAGAGAGATAAATACGGACATGTGCGGGTGTGCTGTGTCTGTGCCCTTTCATTAAGAAATAACTTGTGTTATGATGTGATGCACTTTACTTGAGCAATGATTTGCACAAGTCCTACCGTGTGGGTTGTGGGAGAGTAAGCTGGGAAGCAGGCTGGGGGCTGCTTGGCAACAGGGCAGGCTAGAGGTGAGCAGAGAAGGCGGGATCTGCTATCACAGGACCCAGTGCCAAGTACAAGAGCTGGCAGCAGACGATTTCACAAACACATTTACTCACGTGACTTGAGTTTGTATCCTTTCTACTCTGCCTGCTATTCCCAGAGACCTGGCTGAGGGCGAGGGGAGCCTCTTAAGTGGCATCACTCTCCTTTACATCTGCTTTTGTTTATTCATGGCTTTTCTTGCCTTATAGCTTTTGCCCTCTATCTTTTTCTAAGTATCTTTCTGAGCCATTCTCCTGGTTTTCACTCCCTCTGCATTTTTCACTCAAACCTACCAAATACACAGTGTCTGATCTAGTTGACTAGTTACCATCAATATGGTGTCCCTGCTGGGCAGGGCTCTAACTCTAAGCCAAATCCAGTCACCCGGGGCTAAATCTCTAGGGATCACATGTATGAAGTGTGATATAAAACGTAAAAAACTACAAAACCCAAAACCAAAACTTCTAAGTGCCTTGTTCAGGAGATGACTGCAACAGGCACTTAGAGTCATGTCCACGGTAAGCACAATGAGGTTTCCAGGTTACTAGCATCCCTGCTTTATCAGGCACAATTAAGTAATTTTGAAAGTCACACAGATTTAAGTGGAGCTCTGTTGCTTAAGAATGAATAATGATGGAACGATCTCAAATCTGTACTCTGCTTTCTATTTTTAAAGCACTTATATCCAAGGGAAAATCTAGATAGCTCAGAATAGTCTCTGGTACAGAACTCCCCAATGTCAGAAAAAACCAATGAGCAGATGCTTCAGGACCAAAGATACGTCTTTTTAAGGATTAGTAATTTGGGTGTTTTTAAATTCCATAAAACCCTGCAGCAGATCTGATCTGCCCTGGAGCTCTTGTGCTATAACCCTCTGGTGGACAAAGTAATATGAGACACCAATGGAGATCTGGTATACCCATTAATTTAGAAGAAATAATGATCTCCCATCGCATACCACGTGGTTTCAAAGATCTGAAAAGAGGTCCCAAGACTGAAAATCTTAATAAAAGCAGATCCAAAAGTTAAGCTAGTATAAAACAGAGAAAAAATAAGCATACCAAGAAAGTTTTATTGAGGAAGCCAAGAAATAAAAATTCCTTTTTTAATCCCTGGAGTCTAAATACTCCTATATTTTCCTGGACCTCTCCTTTTAAAAAAAAAAAAAGTTAACTCAAAGTCATTATATATCTGCCTGACTCATTTGGAATTAGAAACATATTTCCCATTGTCTTCTCCAAGTACTCTGTGACACAGATTACATTATCCCTAAGGAACAGGTCCAGAATTTGACCTTAGTAGATCCAGAGTGTTCTGCATAATGAAGCCAGGACATTAGAAAATTGCATTGTATTATGCAGTTTTTCTATCTATCCTCTTGTTTATTTTATATTATTTCAACTTAGATCTTACATGTAATGCTTCATTCCTTCCCAGGTTAGGGATACTAGGAGAATCTATATGGGGAAAAGATGTCTTATGTCAACTCTACCTGTTGAGTGACCCATAGTTCCCTGAATGCATGTAGTCATGAAGACCTAAAATAAAAGATGAGGGTTTATCTTGTTTTGTCTTGCTTGCCTTTAGTGGTCAAGTAAGGAATGGCTAGGTAGAGAAAAAACCTGTGGCCCTTGTATAATAGGACTGTGGACTAAATACCTTAAAAGTTATGTCTTTTAGGTAGAATTGGTTTCCAACTCACTTTCTTACTAACAAAGATCATTCACCAAAAAAAAAAAAAAAAAATGCTCCCTTGTTCCCTGTGCTGCTTCTCCCATTCTGGCCCTTCCTGCGTGACTAGGTGAAGGGCCCCAACAGACAAAAACCTGAAGGGCCAGAGCACACAACCAACCTGTGCTCACTCTAAGTCTGGATGGGCCCCCTAATCACTCTTCACTTACCAATTCCTTCGAAGAGGGCTTTGGAAACACATTCCAGATAGTTTATAGAGTTCATATGGATACAGATTACTCTGGAAAGAGACTACAGTGGTAAATCCTGAATCCTAAGAAAGTATGTACCTCTGAACACATTAAAAAGGCTCTAGAGCTGGTCAGGAAAATGAGCAACATTTGATAAGCAGTGATATCCTGCAGAACTCTCTTAACATTTATCTCCTCTTCTCGATGACCTCATCAACTTCCACCTGGAGTCCTGTAATGTCCAGACTTACCTCCTCCACCCCCAGCCATTTCTCGAGAGTCACCAAAAAGATCTTCCAAAGCTTCTAATCTAATCTTGCTCACTAGGCCTAAAATCCATCAGGGGCTCAAGGTCAAATCAAGAAAAAAAATCTGAACTCCTCAATATGCATAAAAGGCCCTTCATCATCTGGCTCTTGGTTTCATTTTCCCAAAGTTCTGCTTAATATCCTGACTTAACTGCATTTCCCAAACACACCAATTTCACTTATGTGAGGGTTTCTCAACCTCTGCACTATTAACATTTTGGACCTGATTACATTATTTTTTAAGATTTATTTATTTATTTTTAGAGAGAGAGCATGTGTGCGCACAAGCAGGAGAAGCAGAGGGAGAAGGAGAGAGACTCTCAAGCCGACTCTGCTGTGCTCAGTGCAGAGCCCGATGTGGGGCTCGATCTCATGACCCTGAGATCACGACCTGAGCCGAAAGAAACCAAGAGTTGGACGCTTAACCGACTGCACTATCCAGGCGCCCCTGGACCTAATGACATCTTGTGAGAAGGCTGTCCTGTGAGTTGTGGAGGTTTGGCAGTATCCCTGGCCTCTACCCACTAGATGTCAATATCACAACTCCCCTCCCCCTCCCGCCCAAGTCACAGCAATCCAAAATGTCTCCTGACACTGCTAAATGCAGAGAGGTAAAGTCACCTCCAGCTGAGAACCACTGGTTCACATCCTTGCCTTTTCATATGTTAATCTCTTGCTAAAACAGCACCTACACCTTTCCCCTTCAGTCCGTCCTGGAACCTTTCCATTTGGCCAACTCTTGAACCTGAAATTTTGTTCAACTGTTATCTTTTCCTCTCTTTTCCAAGTGGGAGCAATTGACCTTTCTCTGGTGAGTACTTTGTGCCTAATCCAATCATAGTCAAACATTATCAAGCATTTATAAAAGTACTATTTTCCCTATCAGACCGCCAGCTCTGAAAGGCAAGGACGGAGACTCTGGCCACTGTATCACCAACATCTGATACAATCCAGCTCACGAAGCAGGCGATCAACAAATACTTATGGAACTGACGGATGAAAAGTTAACCCAAGTATTCTATAATCATCTTAGCCATTAAGAAAAGCAGAAAAACCACATAAGCAGTTCAGCATAATGCTTTCAGGTATTCCAAACATTTTATAACCTCATGTTCTATCACAACTCATGTCTGATTTTCATGCGTAGAAAACCAATTGAAAATTAAGAATAACGATGCTAACTCACAGCTTGTAAGAATCGGAAAGACAAGATGGGGCCACTTAATGCCCCACAGGCCTTACTGTCTTCAAAATCTCCTTCTTCAAGCAAGAATTGCTGGCCTTTAAAATGTTCTTTTTCATAGGCAACCCACCTAGAAATACAAAGGACATCCAATTGAGCCATTAATAAGATTAATTAAAAAAAAAGAGAAAATCATGATAAAGCACCTAGTTGTATACCACCACATTTTAAAAAAGCAACACATTTGTTTTGTTACCATTTATAAAGACAGACAGATGTTTTATGCTTCATGGATCAATAGCTTTTATAATTTGGAGGCTCTTCCCAACAAAAGGTTAACTGTTACAGGATTGCAATAGAGCAATGCTCACTAAATAGTTGTGGTATGACCTGATACCACATCTCAACATGGTCAAAGGACAGTCTGCCAAGTAAAAAATAATGGAAAGCACAAATAGCCAATAAGAAAAGTTATAAACCCATTTTGAGATTCAAAGATAATTATTCTTATTTTACTGACAAAGCCCTTCTGGAATGACAGAATCTGATTACTATATTTAGCATTTATTTAGGTTTTAAATCAAAGGAACCTCTCACTGGGTTTCAGATTTAAGACATATTACTGGTGGGTTTAGCAAAGAGAAATGCAAATGAGCTGGCGTTAGCCCTGGTGGCCTACACATAAGAATACTTCTGTAATTGTTTACAAGTGGGCAGTGTTGCTCCCACCATTTCCTCAGTGGTGATAATGGCAAAAGGAAGCACTGTGGCAGAGTACTTTCCAGGGACACAGGTGTTTTTTTTTCTTTTTAAAGTAGGGTCCACACCCAGCATGGAGCCCAATTTAGGGCTTGAACTCAAGTGACCATGAGATCAAGACCTGAGCTGAGATCAAGAGTTGGACACTTAACTGAGCCACCCAGGAGCCCCTTGGGACACAGGTTTCTTGACTTCTAATCGAAAACTATCAGTACAACACACTGATAAACACCATTAGTCATTAAGCTTCTCTATGAAACTTATTTTTAATGGAATAATTCACAGTAGCTAATGAATGTAATGTGGGCACAGAAGGTTCATAACACATGCTGACCCTCTTCAATCTGCCTTTTGAGGCACTGTGTTGTTAGAATGGGACCCCCTCCAATGGGGGAGGTTCTAGGATGACTATTTTGAGCTCTTGGGTTGGGGACTTCTGAATTCTGGGGCTTGACAAATGAAGCTGGGTAGGGCTGACTACTATTGTTTTGAGAAAATAAAAAAAACTACTCCAAAACTTGTTTCCACAGGGTACAAAATTAACAGTAGCCACTCAGCAATCATGAATCCCTCCTTGCCTTTACCATGTAGGTGTGTACATGACACGGGAAGAGGGGATCCACATGAGTTGGAATAAACACTTTATACATCTTAGTGGATTTGTAATATGTAAAAAGACTAACATTATTTTATTCTTAAACTATTATGTGAAGATGAATTGGACAAGAAAACTTCCAAATTCTAAATGTGGCTTTCATTTATATAGATGTGGCTATTCAGAACATGCCTTTAAAAAGCCTGAATGGGAAAAAGAATAAAATATATAGAAGACCTTAATATTAAAGACAGATTAATAAATTATTACATGACAACAGTTCAAAAATCTGCTCAGCTCTTTTTAATAGATAAAGTTTTGTCTAAGAACCAATTTATATATACATCTGGGATATTTAAAAACAGATGTTATCTGAGAAAAATGAGGAAACGTCAACCTCACTTTCCCTAGATTTCTCAAGATGGGACAGAGATGAGTTCCTACTACCTGTAGATAAACAGTTAACAAAAGTGAAAAATGGTAGAAGTAGTAAAAAAATGAAGTTAACTGTTCACTTATTTTTTTTTTTTAGATTTTACTTATTTGAGAGAGAGAAAGCGTGCCCATGCATGTGCGAGCCAGGGGATGGGGAGCAGAGGGAGAGGGACAAGCAGACTCTGGGCTGAGCAGGGATCCCGACGCAGGACTTGATCCCACGACCCTGATCATGACCTGAGCTGAAATCAAAGAGTCAGATGTTTAACCGACTGAGCCACCCAGGTGCCCCTCAACTGTTCACTTTTAAATGGGGATACGAAACTTTTCTCCTACAGTTGTCATATAATAAAGTGTGTATGTTGTATTACAAGCGATAATATTTTCTTAAAATTTTTATAAAATAATTACAAAAAACTCAGAAAACAATGCAAATCACAATCTAGTTAATGGGAAAAACATTCAGATCCCAAAAGGAAGAAAAGGAAAAAATATTTAGCAGGGTTAACAAGAAGGGTATGTGTTCACAGATTAGAGAAGATTGCAAATAAATATGACACAATAAAAATTTATCCAAAACACATTTGTTCTTCAAGGGCCTAATAATTTTTTTAAATTGAAAGATAAAGAATTAAATGATTACCAATATGTCAGACCAATTTTGGATATGTCCTACATATCTAATACATGGCATAGTCTCTTTTATTTCTATTTTGGCTAGTGTAGCCATCACTTATGATTTACTGCCAGAAACTACAAAGTCTTTATCTCTAAATGTAGATTCTTGAGTGATCTTAGGCCAGTCATTTAATGCCTATGAATAAAATATTTTAGCTGCATCTTTTGCTAGAATAGCATGAACAAGATTTACGATGTTACTGCAAGTAATGAGACACCGATACTTAAATTAAAATGAACCAATATCCCAAATAAACTATCATATCAACAAAGAGACCAACAATGTTTCTAGAGGAATTCTAGCACTGGGTTGACAATGGCAAATAAGCTATGAAGAAAGCTTCTTCTGATTTTTATCTGCCAGGATACAAATACAAAGGCACATCCCAATGCAGTCACAGATTTTCTGGGGTACCTGCCCCAGAAACTGCTGACTGAGACCAGGATAGTAGCAATGATTGGTTACAATCGGGTTTATACTGAGAGGTAGTTGGGGGGGCTCCTCAAAAACAGTACAGGGCCAGAAGGTAACCAGTGTTAAAAATCCTTGACTTGGGAAACACACAACCCAGGCTACTTCTTTAATGAAGGACTCACTGCCAAGATCCTCAGCACAGAAGGTCAACTAAGATCCACAGGACAGAGAATAAAAACTGGGGCTCTCATTCATGTTCAAAATTTGTAAAAATAAATAAATGAATAAATAATTTTATTTTGTAATTTTTATCTTCTATATTGTGTTTAGAATACTTAGTGTTTTAAGTTTGAGAAACCATTTTCTATGTTTAACCTACCTCAAAATCTCTAATACAAGAGTTCACAGAAAAGCGATTAGTGACTAATATTTTTTATTTTACAGTATCTTCCAGAAGGGATGTAATATTTTTAGATTAAGACACATTGTTTTTGCTTGGCTTGGCACATTTTTTGTGATCTTCAAAAAACAGACTATTAAATCAAATATTGTAAATATAATACTCACACTCCACCGATGACACGGATTGATCCAATTCCATGAAAATCCCCATTATTTTTTAAAAACTTAGGGACAGAATCTATGTGTTCACTAAACTCTTTGGCATGTCCATGGAAGTGAGGTTTTTCATAAATAATAACCTGAAAGATATGAAAGAAAATTACTTAACATGCTCGTTTTTTGGCATAGACACAAAACTCATTTACTTAAGTGAGACTAAAGACATGAATAGGGGCCAGGGACCACTGTCCTTTTTATTTACAATATAGCATGCTGTCTGATAGTCACAAGGAATATGTGAGTTATTATCATAAAGATAAAATATCTTAATAGCATATTTCTCTAATAATATAGTCAAATATGATTACATTGTTCTGGTTACCCAAATTCTAGGGCCATCTCACAGGGCAAAAACTGTCTTATAAAGGATTCTTAAATTAGCTAAGTTTAGCTCTCTGTTTGGAATTTAATACAGACCTGCCTTATATTTACCTGAATTTCCCCTCTTAGAAATAAAAACTCTCTATAGAGGTTCTAGGGCACAATAATAAATTATCTACTGGATTGAGAAAACACAGCTGCTTCTTATAACACTAACTGCTTCTATGGCAGTTGCTATTCACTGATAAGAAATAGATATGCAAATTCCCGAATCTGAATTCAAAACTTTCTAATAAGAAGAAGTGATTGAAAAAATTATGGTGTTTTTTTTTGGATACTGGATTCATATGGGTGGGGGGTAAGTATAGTGGGAAATCCATTCCTAGCATTTCATTTACTTCAAATTTGGATTGGCACAAGTATGTCTCTTCCACCATTTTGGTGCTCTTTACTTCCCAAGTATGACCTGCCAGCCCTTAGTATGTAGAAGTGACAATGGTGGTAACGGCACTCATCTATCCACACTCTATCCCCTGGTCCTATTTGTGGCTGATGGCATATGTGGCGTACACCGGCAAACAAAGGCCCCATGCTTAAACACACTGAACAAGTTATAGCTTCCCTGTCTCCAAAAATTGATAACATTATACAACTGAAAAAAAATACATAGTACTGCTCCTATTTTCCACATATTAAATTTTCACCGGGTGCTGTATTTGAAGTTTTATTTAATACTTTCTACATATGCTGAACCTAATCAGACTAAGAAGCAGTAATTCTTTGACGAGTAAGCCATCACTAATGTCTAGAAACTTGATCTGACCATCTATGATAGCTATCTCATTCATATACCACTACAACCTGTCAAACTGCAAACGTCCAAGGAAAACCGAGCCTGTCACACCTGAAGAGACTGAGACAGGAGTCACTCAGAAAGTGTCAGAGCTAATTCTGCATCTTTCAGGTCACTGGTTCGAAAACCTTGGCTGCGTGTTATCAGAATCACGTGGGGAGCTTTGAAGACTTCTGACCATACCCCAGACCAAAACAGTATCTCTACGAGTGGAATACAGGCAGTAAGTCTTTGTTTAAACTTGGGTATATACGACTCCAACAAGGAGCCAAGATGTATTACATACACTCAGATACCAAGTTTTAAAAGACTCCACCTATGTGATTAAGAGCATTGTGGTCAATTCGATCAATGAGGAAGCCCCCAGAAATGGGAGGGTTGGAGGAGTTGTGTCTTGTTTTGCAGGACAGGAGAAGGACGGATGAATCCTTCCCATGCCTGTCTCTGGAAGTGCTGTAACCTTGTCAAGCAGAGGTCTGTTTGCATCTTTAATCACTGCACTGGTTTTCTTCCCATCTCTTTTCACACACATTTTATAATTCCATTTCCTTTTCTTTCCCAAAATGTGCTTAATCCTGGTGCCACTACTGCTCCAGTTTTCACTCCCTCTACTGTTCCCTTCAGATACTTATACTTACAAATTGCCATCTCTCTGACAGGAGCTACCTACCCCTTCTTCTGATCATCCTTCATCTCCTTTGTGAGCATTATTTCCAAACGTCTGATACCTTCACTAGAATGTCAAGGTGCCACCTCAACCGCCCCCTCCCCCAAAAATCAAAAATCAAACCTATCACCTTTCCATCCTGCAGTAGGTGTTTATCGTGTTTGACTGGGTTGTCAGCAAGACTTCCATCCTTGCACACTGACCCAACTTGCCCTCACAGCATGAGTCCTCAGTGGCCATTTCATACAGTCACTTCTCTCCAACATCCACTAGCTAGATATTATTAGCATGTATTCTGCTAATTTTTTACTTTAATAGTTCAAAATACTTAAAGATTAACACTCAAGCTTTTTAGCCTGCTATAAAAGACCATTTTTAAGACTTACCTTTAAGTTCATAGGCATTTCCACTTTCAGTCCACCCTTAAGATAAGAAATTTTAATATTAGATACAGAAACATTTGGAATATTTGAAAGTAACTAAGTGACATATGTAGGTTATACCAAAAAAAAAAAAAAAGATTAGTTAAAGGTTATACAGCCAACTTTAAGTTGTGGTAAATTTTAAAATTGAAGTACAGAACCCTACAGTAGTCAAAAACAAGTCGGACGGCTCATCGATGTAGGTGGGGCAAGAAATCTTTAAAATACACTTTCCAGATTAAAACCATTACAAGGAAGGAAACTGAACTTTTTAGTCCTTAAGCACACACGAGTGAGTAAAGATTTAATCCCCCCCTGCAGAGTGTCCCAAGAAACAAAGTGGAGTTGCTAGATTTAAAACATCTCATTTGGCAGAGTAGATTTCCAAACCACTGACCCTTCATTTCCTCCGGACAACTGCTCAGGCTTTCTAAATTAGAGTGCGTCCCCTTCCAAGTTCCAATAACACTTTTTATCATACTTAACTATCTTTGTGACCTCAAGGTTGTAGAGCATAAAAGGTAACCCCTTCCCCACACAACCTAATTCCAGAATTTCCTGTTTTTAATGCTACTCCACACTGTGGTATTTCTTAAAATTTCTTAGTTTTTCCTGGCTTTTATTTTTTAAAGGCACAGAACAACCAAAAACGGTTTGCTACATAGCTAACATTTATTTGAAGAGTTTGCCCTCAAATAAAAAATGTTTGCAACAAAAATACTGTATGCACTTATTATCTTTAAGAAAGCAACCACTCACAGAACTGTCCATTTATTATTAATGCTGAGCTTATCATTCATTACTGTGATGGAAAATCATAATTAAAAAAGTGGTTTTCTAGTAAGCATCAAAAAAAATTCAGAACTGTATTCAAAATTTTCACAGAACAGTACTTCTAAGGAAACTGCATGCATTGTAATAAACTTAGCACAAAGTACATTCAGGCATTTGTGTTCTAGAAAACATTAAAATGTTTTCACACAGATATTCTCTATGATATAGAGGTACAGAAAAATCATGTATAGATTGCTGATCCAATAGTACACACAGTCTTTTCTCAGGATAGAGATGCATAAGCAATCCCACCATGGTTATTTTAGATTCATGGGAAAATGCCAGTTTTTAAATTTGCTTACCATTTGAAGTGGATGCAATGATTTCATTTCTGTGGCAGAAATCTCAAAGAGCCCATGGTCTTCCTCCAGAACTGTAGCTTGCCCTTTAAAATTAATATCTGGGTAGGCAAGCCAACTAAATAAGAAATGAATGGTTTGTTAAAACATAATAGGAACACGTTAGTCTGGTCTTATAACAGTTAAAAGTAAAAAGGGCTATCAAACAAACAAAACCCAAAAAACCAAAACAAAAAAAGCAGAATTACAACCAGTAAAACACATCTGAAATGACTTCACTAGACAGCGTATAACAAGAGTTAATGTGTTACTCAGTACTCATATTCAAACACTGTAAGTCTATTATATGTACTCCAAGCGGTATGTATTACTTTTCTTAGAATTTTCTAATATTTAGGAGGTGTGACACCTTTGATTCAAGCACAATATAACTGGAAGGAAAAAAAATTCCACTATATATGTATATATATATATATATATATTTTTTTTTTTTTCTTTTATAATGGGGCAATCAGAGGTGGGATTCCACAAGGCATTTTATATCTTTTTTTTTTTTTCCACCCAATCAAGGCATTTTACATGTTTGACCCACATTTTTAGAATCAATAATCAGTTCAATTGGCTGCTGCAGAAACAGTATCTGAAATGAGATTCCCAAAAGACCCACCTACCTTGTAACTAAACTTGGTAATTACAGACATAGCTCATGGACAGGATCAATTACTGGGTATGCCCACAGTTGTAATCTGTGGTTGGGAGAAACGAAGAAAGATGTCCTACGGTGACCCCCCCAAATATCTATACCAACGATCATCAGAGCAGATAAAAAAGAGTGAAAGACCGAAAAGGAATCCATGTTGCAAAGGCATCACAGATTTGTGATTCAAGCTAATCTGGAACTAAATTAAGACTCAGCTCAGTCACACCCATAGTCCAAAAGATACCTTTGCAATCAGAAAGGCTTGCTATCAGACCCATGCTTACAAGCTGGTAGCCTGAAACAAATCATATAATTCCTCATTTATAAAATGAGTCGCTCTACCTACCTCGCAGGAATACAATAAACAAAAAAAGCAACACGTGTCCGGCCCTGTTGAGGCACTCAGTAACTACCGGCACCGAGACACTCTTGAAATAGTTCAAGCTCCAGATATTTAGGCCAGGGACATGCTTTTATTTCTCAGTCCCAAAATTTGGTGGATGAAAACATGATGAATGCATCTATCAAGAACTATGTCTGAGGATCTCTATCTGCTCCTGTGAGTCCTACATCAAAGACTTAATTGGATCCAAAGGAAGACAGAATCTGTTTTAATCCCTGCAATGGTCTATCTCGAGTATCCAGGGGCATAAATAAAATTAACTAAAACTTCACAAATAAGTATGTCACCCACTGAAATTTGAAGTAAAAAGTTAAATTTGGTGGCCATCAATCACTGTAATAACGAGAAACTGATACATACACTCCTGACTTCACAGTGAAGGACACAGATTTGGGGATATTCAGCTCTTCCAAATTGGGGACTGCTCGCTGTATATGGATAGGACAACACGCTGGGTCAGACTGTGGGCAAAGTTCTATCTCTGGAATGCTGCAATCCTGGAAAAAAAAATTGGCTTTGAAATCATCTGGAGACACACACAATTCAATATTCTCAATACCCTGGACACACAATTACAATTATTCTCATTGTTCAGTTGAATTTCTTCACAAAAACAACATGAAGGAAATATTATTTCACTTAACCAGTTTTTTAAAATGAACTTTTTTCTAAGAAGTTACATTGATAACATGAAAATTATAAATACTATCGATTGAAAAAGTATTGCTCAATTTTTTCTGCTTTGTTTTTAAAAGTCTTGTTCTATTAAGCAATCAATGTTCAGTTACCGAACTCCGTGAGTGCCAAGTCTTTAAGCCTTCCTTCTCAGAAGCATAACAAAGCCATAAGAAGGAAGGGAGTTCAATAAAAGCTGATCTCATGGGGGATATAAAAATAAATAACAGAGAGGCACACTACTCCCTCAGTGTGTTACCTAATTTACATGGACAAAAGAAGTAGAATTAGAAGTGAGGGTAAAGGAAATCTGTTTTCCTACTTGTGGGATTTTATTTATTTTAGTCCAAGTTGGTTTAAAGAAGAAAGGCATTATGAAATTTGACCCTACCCTCCATCACATATCCACTGCCACTATGTCCTGTCAAACCTTCCTTTAAAATTTCACTTACGTATCTCTCTTTTCTATTCCCACTGTCAAGGCCTTTCATCAAGGCTAAGACTTCAATTATGGGCCTGTATCTCCCGTCAAGTACTAGCCACGCTTCATACAGCTGGGCTTGTTAGAGAACACCACTTTCCTCATGACACTCCTTGGCTCAAAACCCAAGCATATCAAATTTACATTTGTTTGCCTTTTTACAACATGGCGCCAACCCAGTGACCCATAGGAACTCCACGCAACTCTTCAGTCATACTGGTATCCATGCTCTCCCCACTCCCCTTTTTATATGGTCTCTCTTTGTAAATGTTTCCCCCACTGCAACTAAAGAGAGAATTTTCTATATTCTTACCTATGAAAATCTTCTAATGGTCAAGTTCTAACACAAAAAAGACCTTACCTTTGATTGTTAGGGAATCAAAGCTACAATTATTTTTCCCTTCTCTGAAATTACAGATGTGCTTCTGTCTGTACACACTAACTCCGTAATCATGAGTGTTTAATTATACAAACTTTCAGTAGCGTTAATCCTCACCTAGGACATTGTGAAATTCAAGTGATTATCCTTTAATGAAACAGGTAAATGCAGTAACAATCAGAGGTGACATTAGGCTGAACAATTGCATTTTTTATTATAATCAGTTTTGCCATTTATAACTGCAATTTTCTGATTTTTTAACCTTCTTCCAAATTGAGTTTTATTATTAATCATTCTTAATCATTCTTATTAATATGTATAAGCAAATTAATATATTTTATTTTCAGAAATCTAGTTCTAAAATGCAATACAGTAAAGAGGCACAACCTAAAATATCCTTTAAAGTTTAAAAGTATATTTCTGTTTAAAATTTCATTTCAAACATAGTCAGAAACGTCCACAATAGTCACCTGTCAATCTTCAAGGCTTTTGTTTGCTATTAATAATAGAGTTCTAGTAACATTATTTAAAATGCTGCCATATTAATGTTCCCCCAGGGATGTAAGTTACAGTAACAGAATACATAACTAAATGTCTCACACAAATAAGTTTCCTCTGCATTGTATTATATAAACAATGCATGGGTGGTGTACTTTAAAAGGGAAAAAGCTAAAAGGCATTTGAGTCTGCCACAACACAGAAGGAAACAGCATAATGGAAAAAAGTATAATGATGACTAAAAAATGGAAAATAAACAAAAAGAAGAATGCTTATGTCCTCAGCCAGAGGACCAGTTTTTTCTCTAGTTAACTAAAAAAGATTTCACTGGTTAAGTTTTATCTTCTTCGTGGTGGCTATTCTCACGGAAATAATGTCTCTCTCCAGACTTGCATAATTCTTGATGGACCGAGGCAGTAAACACTAACAACTGAAGGGTACTTTATGGTAACCTAGCAACAATCAACAGTTTATTCTCAGTAAAGTTTGTATGGCTTCCTCCCCAACTTTTCTAGTCATAATATTAACTTTACAAATATCTTGATGAAACTTGCAAGCTTAGACTATGAAAGCCTTTGTAGGAATGGAGGCAAAACTACAGGACAGAAACAATCAAGAATGGATTACAGTTAACAAAAACAATTAAGAAAACCTAATGGACTCCACCTCACATAAAATACCTTCAGTCCCTGATCTAACAGATCTCTCTCTTCTCGGCAATTAATGAAGACAAAACTGAAGTAACTTCTGACCATTAAGAAAAACGTCATTCCTTTAAAAAAAATATATTAAATGCACCGTAAACAGTAATTTGCAATATTCACTTCTAATATTTGAGAAAAGAAACACTTGACTCAAGAATTACTGCGATGCTACCTCACCCCAATTATTTCTGGGAGCAAAGATGGCCCTTGAGCAGAATCTATAACTGCTGCTAACTGACGGTATCCTCCACATCTATTCACAGCAAACTGAAGACATCACCAAAGTATTATCTTTAAAGAACACCGAAGTTTTGACTACTCAGATTCGAGCAAATAAAAGATGGTGAAGCAAGATAAAGTTAGTTCTAGGCTTAGGCCTAGGCGAATCTGGAATGGTAACAGTCCCCATGAAAACGAAGCTATCAGTAGGTAGAATTTTGACAAGGTTGGAGAAAGGAAGCAGTTCGATGCCCGATTCTTACTTTGTAAAATGTTTAGAACAATGCTAATGCCTTTTCCATTCGATGCTCAATAGTTTTTCCTTCCTCACTGAAAGTTGCTAGCCTGTTCAAGACATGAGGGCATTCACACTGCAATTTAAAAAACGACTCTAAGAACAAACACTGGAAGAAGGAAAAAATGCAAGCAACACTTATTCTTTCTTTTAATATAGTCTAAGCAAATGGCAGGTGTGCAAATACTCATTTATATATCCATATTCAACAGCCTGAGGTTTTTTGCTTGATATTATTGTGGTTGGGCTTCTGGGTGGTGAGAAGGTTGCTGTTTTCAACAACTTATCTTTTTCCCCCACTGGGCTTGGCATGATGCCTGACATTCACAAAAAAGCACAAAACCATTAAATTACTTCAATCTTAGAACATTCTACCTACAAACAATTCACCTCAATCAGTTTCTAGTGAGTTAGCTAATTAAAGGAGCACTGCCCCTCAATGCTGCAGCTCCATCCATTCTCCTCGTAGTACCACCAACATTCACCTCAGCATCTAACGCAGGGGGCTCTGCCAAGAACTTCCTCACGTCTCCCACCCACCTAACCCGTTTACTCTCTCAAGATTCCAATCAGGTGCCACCTCCTCCAGGAGAGGTACCCCTTCTTTGTGCACCCCTAAAGGCAGAGCATGTGGTTATGTGACTCCGCTGTCCCTCCCCTCAACTTTAAGCGATCTTAAGTATGAAATCGTATCTCACTTGTATTTCCATTCCCCGTGCCTATCACAGTATTGGGCTCAAAAGCAGAACATAAATTTGTTAAGACACAGGCTTGTTTGCAGTATCCCAGGAGGTATTAATTCACATAAAATACATGCAGATAACCCTTTCGTGATGGCTTTTTCTGTACGCTATCTGCAACTATCAAGAACTTAATAACATCGGCCCAAATCATTGTGATAAGGTCCACCTTAATTTGTATATTTAAGCATATAAACAAAATCTCCACAACTTGAAAAAATATAGGGGCGCCTGGGTGGCTCAGTTGTTAAGCGTCTGCCTTCAGCTCAGGTCATGATCCCAGAGTCCTGGGATCGAGTTCAGCATGGGGCTCCCTGCTCGGCTTGGAGCCTGCTTCTCTCTCTCCCTCTGTCCCTCCCCCGCTCATGCTCACTTGTGCTCATGTTCTCTCTCACATGCACTCTGACAAATATATCTTTAAAAAAAGAAAAAAATATATATCTGTGACTGTCATATGCATAACTGTAATAAGTCACGTGCTCTTTTACTGCTGAAGGAACTCTTTAGAATACACTGGGAAAATTCTGTCCTTATCTGCGATCTGTCCTAATCACCAATTCACCTCTCCTCTAAACCACCACAGCACTTCTCATGAAATATTTTATTATACTGGGAGATCTTCCTCATGCAAGTATTAAATATTTTCTAAATAGAAAATAAAAAAGCAATACACCTTTCCTTTCTCTCCCCACTCCTCCTTCTGTATTTTTCACCTAACACTCATCACACACACACACACACACACACACACACACACACACACTCTCTCCTACACTCACGAGTGGAGATTACTAAAAAAAGATATTTGGAAATATCAGCTCTTTTCCTAAAGATGCATGGATGGTATATTCCTACCACTTTTAAAAGTGTGTGTGTGTGTGTGTGTTGTGTACACACACACACATATCATGCACCATTTCATTTTATGGCCCAGATTACAGGTAACATTTTAAATTATCATTCCCTCTAATACTTCATATGCATACGTTCAAAAGATTATCATCAATATAATAAAGATTAGTAAATCTAGCACAAATATTAGCAATCACCTCTAAACACTGCGAGGCCAAAGTACAGCTTTACTACAAGACAAACAAAACAAAACAAAAATCAGGGAAAATCAATGGTTGTGTTACCTTTAAGACACGTTTGATAGAACCCAATACAAAGTCTCTCTGTGGATGCTTCCTGTTCTGAAGGATCCAGTCACGATTTAACACCTTTTCCCCTTCTTCCAGCACACATTTCTGACCCTGGAAATGTGGCTTCTCATACAAAATCCAGCTGAAAAAATATAAAAGCATGATCAGTTATAATTAATTTTCTAAGAAATGAGGCATAAAACAAATGATACTTAGTCCACAGACCATCTCACCTACCTAACTTTTAAAAGCTGAGCTATTTTCCACCATTAGCACATAATTCTATTTTTGAAACAATGATATATGCTAACGTAAGTATAGATAAATAGCGTAAGAACAAAAGTGCATACAACTTGGAAATACTCCTGAACATAATCAATGCCTATGCTTATATACAGGTACACATGCACTTTCTAGATAAACAAAGCCATACATTTCTATTAAAACAGCAGTTTAACAATTCCAAATTTTAAATAAAATGGGAGCACATGTGTCCCATTTTATTACATGAAAACAACACTACACCATACCACTTACATCATGAATATTGATCAGTGAGTAACTGAGACACCGGACAAAGAAATTTTGGCTCCAGCATGTCCAAGGGAAATGGTCAATAACAAATGAGGTTTTCCCTCATTTTTACACCCTATAAAGAATCCTTCACTTCTTGACTATGTCAGCTATACAAATGACTAAGTATGTGGCCTTCACATTCCTTAGCATCCCACAAATTTTGAACTCACTTTCAAGGCTGTGCTTCATTCAACTCATGCCTTTAACTCAACTTGCCAAATCTATCCTGCTAATAGTGTAGTTTCAGGATGGTATTGATTGTATATATATATTAGGTCTTGCTACTTATAGCTGGCTTTAAGCACTAAAAACAACCTATATTTTCTGTCACAGTAGATAAAGAGAACAATTAAGTTATAAAACACTAATAATGTTTCAAAATATTCTGTCAAAAACCAGAGGAAAAGGAATATGACTTCAATAAAAAATATAAAAAGCATAAACAGTAAGAAAATACACTTAGTTGGGAGAAACATGCTACAAAATTTTAAGAGATCTCTTACCAGCCCCTTACAACTTTTATCAGTACCCCATTCGGAAAGGACCATGATGTAGCATCAGGAATACTACAGTAGATCTCTTGCTTATATTTACTTCCATGGAGATCATAGATAACCATCTGCAACATACAGTAAGTAGGCACAATAACTAATTTTAAGAATGCATTTAAAATTCCAAAATGTCGTAAAATGTAGAAAATAAAATATCCTAAATATATAAAAGTAATTATTACTTCAGATGCTAAATCTGTGAGTAAAATAATCCCTTTTAAAGTCAGTTAAAAGTATTTACTTTAAAATCCCCAAACCTGAAAGTAACCTTACTTTTTTTTTTTTTAAGTCAACTCTGTACCCAATGTGGGGCTTGAAGTCACAACCCCAAGATCAAGAGTCGCCTGCCCTCCCAACTGAGCCAGCCAGATGCCCCTAAAGTAACTTTACTTTTCGTATCTTAGTCTATAAGAAACTTACCCTTACGGGGCGCCTGGGTGGCTCAGTCAGTTAAGCATCTGCCTTCAGCTCGGGTCATGATCTTAGGGTCCTGGGATTGAGCCCCACATCGGGCTCCTTGCTCGGTGGTGTCTGCTCTCTTTCTCCCTCCCTCTACCTCATGCTCTCTCTTGCGCTCTCTCTCAAATAAATAAAATCTTTTAAAAGAAAACCAAACAAACAAGAAAAGAAACTTATGCTTACCTTCCCAGGTCTTGGGTTACACCTCAAAATTTGTTTGTTAATATTCTGAAATAATAAAAGTGTAAGAAGGAAGCCTTAAAAAACATCAACAGAAAGATATATAGTTCAGTTTCTTAGCAGTCACAAATCTAATTTATCACATATTTACTTAGGGGCCATTAAATGCAAAGCGCATCTCTAGGTACTACAAGGAAAATGATGTGTTATTTGTGCCCTCAAGAAGCTTATAGCTACAAAGGGGGAAAAAGATAGATCACACTCACATGACTCTTCTAAGTGAAGGACTAAGTTAAACTACAGGTAAAACACAAAAAAAGAAGCCAAGTGATGGCCATCAAGGGAAACAGCACCATCATGGAGGTCAGATGATGGCACAGGGAGGCGCCCAAAAGCTTGTCTGAACAAGTGATATGGAGAAGACCTTGAAAAACAGGATTTCAACAAGTGAAGCAATGTGGCAGGTTGGGGTCAGGGAGGAGCAGAAAAAAAACTTCCATGAAGAGAACATACTGAGGAAAAGTACAGTGGTAGGAAACACAGGGTGCATGACCAGAGCATGAGGAGACAAGGCTGGACAAACAGGACGTGGGTGTGTTGGAATGCAGTGAAGATGTTCCCCGTGACTTGGTAGGTGATGGAGATCATTAAAGAAACATTTCTTCAAATCCCACGCTTTCTTTTTTTAAAAAGACTTTGCCTTGCAAGCTACTGGTTGACATTCAAGTATATAACTATCTGATACTATGGCTATTCAAGGTGAAGATACAGGACTTTGGAATCCTAGAGAAAGTTCCATGATCTTGGGAATGCCAGAAAGGAAAGTCCCACGTTAAATGGATATATTCTATGTTAGACATTTAAATATTTCTAAGGCAAAGAATACATATAACTAAATTTCAAGGCATTATCCAGTTATAATGCTTTCAGCTTTTTCTTTGAATTAGGCTGTTCATTGCCTTGCTTTGTACGAACAACATGAGCAATTATAGTGAGAGGACACTGTGAGGTTGTCACTTAAAATGTTTTAAAATATTAGGAAATATTTTACTGAGACACACAGGTTCAATGGTCCCAGTAACAAATTCCCCATATACAGTATCTTCAGAAATTCAAATGCTATCATTTAATTTAGCTTGAAAACTAAATATTAGCAAAGAACTGGGAAATAACCTGCTTCTCCTTTATGCCTCTTAAATTCTGACTAAGCAATTTTGTTTTCTCATTTTAACAGTCCAGCTAAAATACAGCAGTTGTGACACACTTCAATTAAAGGATAAAGTAACCTCTGATATATTTTTAAAACAATCCTTACACAACCTCAAAACACTGATTTTCTTAATAAGCTTTCAGATCATTTTATGACCCAAAGCACTATCTCACTAGTTAATAATCAAAGTAACTTACCTCTGTGAACAGGCTTAATCTGCCTGAGATGTCCTGAGCACGGAAGTATTTTGACACTGGTTCCTGAAAAATCCCACCAAATCGGGGTCCCTTCTCTGAGGAATGGGTTTTGGAAGTCTGCAAATACTGATGATAAGCACTCTTTAAAGAAGAATGTAGTTTGGAAGTAAGGTCAGATTTTTGTAGAAATGAAGCCTTTTCTGGCCACAGACCAACTTGCAGATTGGAGGTAGCAGGTTCATTTGACATTACATATGAATTCTTAGAAATTCCAGTCCTCTCCTGGCTATCATCAGGGTAAGATGCGATGGAAGGGTCTGGCCGCTTGAAGGCTTCCTTCCTCCTACCTCTCAGGCTTCCTTTATGTAACGGTTCCTCCTCCTCCTCCTCGTCCTCCTCCTCCTCTTCCCCTACCCCCTGTCTGTCTTCATCAAAATTCATCTTTAAACGCTCTGATACGGACTGCAGAAGGGATAAAACAGAAGAGGGCTGGCTTGCACTCTCTCTTGATTTTGTGGAGCCATGGTGACCAGGCGAGACCTCATTGGACAGAATGTCCTCCTGAGAACTGTCATCTTCATAAATGGGAGACAAAGCTAAGGGATAAATTTTGTACCTTTTGGCCTCCACTGATAAGAATGATTCTGAACTATCACTATCAAATGTCTCACCTAATTTAGTATCCTTTTCAAAATGATGGACGAGGTCAGTTCTGCTCTCAGACCTCTCGCATGCGAGAACAGGCATGCTATCAGCAGATGTCTCAGGAAACAAGAGAGTGTGTGTTCTTCTTACTTCTGCGGTAGCACACCTGTCCTCATCTTGAAGAGGTTCTTCATATAATATAGTAAAGGAAGAATTTTCTTGTTCATCCTGAGAAATGAAGGCCAAGTTAGATTCTTCTTTTTCATCGCTATAATTATCATCCCTTATTTGGTTATCTACTGCAATAACAGATGTTCTTCTGTCTAGCTTCCCTATGGTACCCTCAGGTTGAAAATCCGGCATTGCTAAAGCTGGGTAGCCTTCATAATCTTTACTTAATGTCGGTGATTCATATCCCCTGAAATAGGAGGAGGCAAGTCTGTTGTCACACGCTATCAAGCCTTTCTTTCTCTCAGGGGGATCTCTCTCCATTTCTCCAGCACTCTCTCCACCAGACTTTTGCGGGGTTTTTTCAGCTTCATATATGGGAGGCATGGCCTCTGCTTGTGTAACAGGCAATTCCAGGTCTGTTCTGTATGTTTTCTGAATGTTTACCATTGTGGATAACACTTTGTGTTTCCTGAGAGCCTCATCAGAATCTTCTGGAGATATTCTTTCCATTTCTCTTGGAGAGGGCATGGACACAATCATGCCGAGGGTCTCTTTAGCCTCTCTCTTACATGGTTTTTCCATTTCTAAGGAGGCAGGGACTGTCGCCTTGTGAGCTTCTTCCACTTCTATCACTTCAGTTTTCCTAATACCCTCTCCAGCATCCTTTTGATAAGATATTTCCACCACAGGTCTTGCAGTCTTTCCAGTGATGCCTTCCACATCTTTTTCGTAGATATTTACCACTTCTAACATAATGGGAATAACCTCAGTTTTGTCCAGGTCCCCTTCAGCTTCTCTTAGGTAAGTATCTTCCATTTCTAATCCAACAGGTATCACCTCAGTCTCAATATCCCCTTCAGCATCCTCTGGGTAAATATCTTCCATTTCTAATGTGGCAGGTATCACTTCAGGCTTTTCAGTAATCCCCTCAAAGTCTTTTTGGTAGACATCTTCCATTTCTGACATAACTGCTGTGATCCCAGTCTTGCCAATATCACCTTCAGCATGCTTTTGGTAAATATTTTCCATTTCTAATCCAACAGGTATCACCTCAGTCTTTACAATATCCCCTTCAGCATCCTTTTGGTAAATATTTTCAATCTCTAATGTGGTAGGTATTATTTCAGCCTTTCTAGTAATTACCTCAGCATCTTTTTGGTAGATATTTTTCTCTTCTGAAATAACAGGCAGCATGTCAGTTTTGCCAAGATGTCCTTCAACATCCCTCTTCTTATAAGCTTTTTTCATTCCTAAAATGGCAGGTAATCCTTCAGTTTTTTCAATATACCTCTCAGCATCTACTTGGTATACCTCTCCCACTTTAAGAATGTCAGCTATTGGCTCAGTTTTTGTGATATTCAATTTGGCTTCCTTTTTATGTGCTCTTCCCATTTCTGACATAGGAGGGACTGCCTCATATTTCATATTCAATTCAGCATCCTTTTTGTTTGTTTCTCCCAGTTCTAACATGGAAGGTCTAAGCTCCATTTTCCCCATATTTACTTCAGTATCTTTCTTGTGTAATTTCCCTACTTCTGACATTGTAAGGAGTGTGCTTTTATTATTGTGTCCCGGCAAGCTTTTTTCAGATATACACACAAGACTATCAGACAAACTGCTTTTGGATGTCCCAGGTACATGGAGGTCGTCATTTGCAAATGGAGGCCATTTGAAATTTAATACAAGAGTTTTTGTATTCTCTGTCCCAGTTTTGTGATCATCCACACACTCTATTTCCACTTTCTCTTTAGAGTCCTCTTTGAAAAATAAATGTGTTTTTACCTTATTATCTAACCCTTTATGGGGTGTGTCTTCGGCTAGCAAAACAGTATCTGATTTCAGCAAATTTATACTATCAGACTGTCCAGCTCCATTTCCAGAAAACGGGGATTTTTGGTAGAGAACAATTTCTCTTCCTTTAATTGACTCTGTGTCATTAACTAAGTTACTTACAGAGAAGAATCTACCTAATACTTTATTTTCACTAATTTCACACGTGCTTTGATTTACTGCCTGTTCAGACACCAAGAACTCCCTTAATGTATCATGTGGCTTAACACTATCACTGTTCAGAATTTCTGAAGTATTAGCCTGAAGTTCAGAATCCCAGGTATCCTCAGTATCTTCAAAAGCTTCATTTGTCAGATTTTCTTGGGCTGAATAAATAATCTCATTGACTAATTCCCTAGCTTGATCTTCTAACAAACAAGATAAATTCATTCTATCAGAATCAAAAAGGAGACTTTTCTCACCAACTGTAGGTGAAACACAGACCTTTTCTTCCCCTCGGACAGCTGACCTGTTTTCCATGCCCTGCTCTTCCAAATGCTCCGTCAGTTGAATCCCTGTCAGTGTCACTTCTGATGGGTTTTTCTCATGGATGTCTTCTTTCGGAGTACCTGGATTCATTATGCCGTCTATGGCTATATGCTCCTGGCAGGTAGCAACTCTGTGTTTGGATTTTAATTCTTCCCTGACAGAGTTAAAAATTTCACTAATCAGTGTATCAGCCTTTCTCAGTAAACCACTTCTGAGGTCCAAAAGTTGGTCATGTGCTCTCCTCCTTGCTTCTGTGTGCTCAGTAGATGCTTCAGAACACTGCTGGCTTGAGCTGTTAACTGACGCTGGAGCCCCAGCAACTGCTCCAGTCTCCACTTCCATGGGATTGTCAAATTGGGCAGCAGTTGGGAAATCAAGAGATCCCTTCCCAGTAGGATTCCCAAAATGTTCCTCAAATGGGGTCACTTCTGACCCTGTTGGGACAGATGTTTCCAATTTCAAATAAGAGCTCTTAGGGTACAGCAGGTTAGTTAGAGAGGCACCTTCAGGTGTGGCATCTATGGTAACTTTTACAGAACTGAAATTATTTGGGGGATTATGTGAACTTAAAACCACACTAACTTCTTCAGAGTTACTGGAGGAAGACATGTTATTAATACCACCACTTAGGAAATGAGTATTCTCTTTCCTTCTATGAGATAAGGCTTTCTTTCCTGATTTCAGCACAGGAGCATTATGAAAGTGTGAATCCTCAGATGCAAATGCATTTTTTTCCGAACTTCTATCAGAATCCAGAAAAGGTGAATTTACTTTTGTGCTGTCAGTTTCTTGGAATTGTGGCGAAGCACTAGTTAGGCTGAGTTTTGCCATTTTTGAAAAACCAGAAATCTTTCTAGTCCCACAAATATCTGAAGGTTGATGAATCACACAAGCACGGGCTTCATAATTCTGTGCCATTTGCCTAGTGACTTTTTCATTATGAAGAGGAGGTAAAATCTCAGATGTATTACTTTTGGGAAAAGCAGGAAGATAAACTAAGGCTTCTGCCTCTGTTTCCTGAATACCTTGATATTTAGAGGCAGGAAGAGAAACTTCAGTTTGACAATTCTCTGCAAGGCCAGAAGTTGAATATTTTTCTTTTATCTCCTTATGATCCATCGATTGAAAACTTTTGTCCTGTTCAACCTCTTGGGAAGCTAATTCCGATAAAGTAAGCTTTCCTGGCATATCTGTAACTTCAAATGGAGAAGAAATTTTATCCTGAGAAATGTCTCTGGGCTCTGTTTGGGAAACAGCTATCTTGGAGAGGGCTATAGTGTTTTCTCTTCCAGAATGCAACTCAACAGGACCATTGTTCTGACCATCAACTTCCACTTTTGAGAAAATTTTGGCAATGTTAGGTTTGGCTTCCAAGGAAAGAGAATCAGACTTCTCTACGGCGCTCTTACTTGCTCTAGTGTTTGAAAGCATCAATTCTGCTTTAGTAAGGTCTTGAGATGAAATGGAACTGTGGTCCTCAGAGAGGCTTTCAGACTCCAATCTCGAGTCCACTCTGGTTACATGAACATCTCTGGCTGTAAGATCTAGTGGAACGTGGCATTTTTTGCCATCAGGAAGAACTTCCTTGGATTCAAGAGTTGCAGAGGCATGCCCAAGACGAAGGCAAGCAGGAGGCCTCTTCCCATCTGCTGCCTCAACATGATTTGCCACGTTTTCTTCTTGACACCGACTAGGCTGATTGGAAATATCAACAATGTTGACATCCCCAGTTTCAGTGAGCACAGAACATTCATCCTTTAAAACAGGAATATCTAACTTGCTTGGCATACCAACTCTGGAAACAAAGGTAGGAGATGAAATACTGAAATCTGATTTTTTACAGTCAAGTGTAAGAGATGTTCTGACACCAGGTGATGCTTTGGCTTGTTGAAGACTCTCAGAATCAAGAAGAGATTCTGAAATGTGCTTTTGGTTAGGTTCAAAATTCAGTTCAGGTGCTATTTTACTTTCTAAGCATGCTACAATGGCTGATTCACTGATGTGTTTTACAGAGGCAGGGTTGTTCTGATTTATTCTAACCATACGAGGCATTTTGCCATGTGGCCTAAAATCGGGCCTTCTGGCTTCTGTTATAAACAACTGGTCAGTATCTTTGGGTAATGGCTCAATTCTACCTTTCAGAGCTTTTATGAGACTTGAAGCTCTGGGTTCACCAACCAAGGTGTTTTCTGTTTCTTGTCTGATTTTTCTAGCAGCCAAATTTTTCTGTGAGTCTTGGGCAGACAATCTATTTCCTTCATTTACAAGTTCTGTGTCTGTCACAGCATGTCTCTGAAGAGCAGGGATGTTGGTGTGATTGACAGCCTGCTTTGCTGAGTTATCTGCGGTTTGCTTGTCAGAACACTTACTCTCTGGCAACTGTGGATCTTCGAGCCTAATTGATTTATTTGAACTTGGCAAACTTCCCTCTTTGGTAGTGTCGCTCCCATCAGATTTCCTACAAGAGAAGTCAGAAATAGCGGGGCTCACAGGCTCAACATGTTCTCTTTGCACCAAGGTCCCATCACTCATCACTGAGCTGACATCCTTCACTGTAGTTTCTGTTGTAGTTACCCCGTGAAAATCTGGACTGCAAGGAACTTTGCTACCATTACTTCCTATAAACAACGCTGAACATACCAAATTCCTGTCAGTCTGAGAAACTGGTGCACCATTTAAATGGTGCTGTGAATCAGATTCTCTAACAGTGGAGCTGGAGTTAGTCCCAGAAGAAGGGGATGGCCTACTTCTCACAGGTCCCCCAGGATCATTTTTATTTAAAACATCCTTAGAAAAAGCAGTATTGGGCAAATCTGGGTTGTTTGTCAGATGGCTTTCTGTGTTAAGATTTATTTTGCTATAATCAGAGTCTTCTGACAGGCCTTTGAGCAAATGTCCTTTCATAGATAAGTCCGTGCTAGCTGATGACAATGACGACGCCATCCTAGCCTCCGTCTCACTTCCAGGGCCAATGTGGATGCTTGTGCTAGAGTCAGAACTTTCATTTTCTCTGTCCGAGGGAGTCACAGTTTCCAATGCAGTCTGGTGCTTCAAATATTTCCTGATTTGCCTGGGGCCTCGATATGTTGCATACGTTACTGACGGCCTCTCTGGTTTACCACCTAGTTGTCTGTAAAAAGCAACAGCACAACAGTATCAGGAAACACAGTTAGTAACACTTAGTAGTAATCCTAGAAAGTGTGGTAAGGCCTCTCAAATTATTCCTACTTTTAATATGTATTAATTGGAGATGGAAATCCTAAAATGTTGTAGTTAAACCTGTCTTTATTAAAAAAAAAAATAATAAAGATTTGACAAGCAGCATGTGAATGTCAAGGCAGCATGAATGTTCGAGCTCCTTAGAACCTTTCCCCCTCACCTGATTGTGTACATCTCTCTCACTGTGGTTAATGGAGAGAATGTAGGCTGACAAGTCCGAGGCTTAGGTTTTAGTTATAATCTCAAAGGAGTGCTCGACTGGAAGGAACCATACTGCCTTTATGCCTCATACTGGCAAGTTTGTGGATACGTCACTGAATTCTCCACCATATCAGAGCATCATAGTAAGCTTCTCTTCCTTTACTCTTAGATGTGAATTTAAAGAGCAACTTTGAGCACATAGGGGGAGAACTTCTAAAGGAAAACAACTGGTGAGATGTCTAGCTCACATCAAGCACTCAGTATATATTAGTTAACTCAATGACAGAATTGCCTTAAAAATCCTCTCATGTTAAGGTCTTCAGATATTCAATCAGTGTAGTGAGTATTAAAATGCTTGGGTAAGTGCAGGAATCAAAAGGGACTTCTAGAAAAAGTTCTCTACTTCTTCTCAGACCCCGCACAAAGTTCCTCGGCTCTCAGCATCCATCTTCCTTTGAAGAATCTATCTCTGGGAGTTCTCATGCTATCTGATGCTGCCTACTAGCCCTTCACACATACTCTCCCCTTCAATCCCAGCCCCAGAGAGAAACTCTAGGGTCTTCTAAGACTTAGTTCACGAGTTATCTCCAGAGCAAACCTATCCCAAAGCCCCTTTCCTGCTAACAGGGAAGGTAGCCTCTGATCTGTGGGTGCACAGAGCCCTGAGCACAGCATTTGCCATATTAAATGATAAAGATCTAGGCACTTATTTATTTTCCCCCCGCTCGCCTGGTGGCTATTTGAAGGAAGGCATGGTGTCTTAATCATCTTTATATTTTTAAATGCCCCCCCACAAAATTTGGGAAACAGTATATGTGTAATAACTTTCTGTGCATTAATGAATGACTAAATAAAGCAATGATAGTAAATGCTTAGTGTGCAATTTATTCCAGACTGTCTTAGTTATTATAGATGATATAAAAGTGTTTTAAATTGTGAACTCTAATTTCATTGACTCTAAAGATGGATGGTAGAAAAATTTGATGTTCTAATGTTTTCAGGTTAAACATAAAATTAACAAAACATGATAGAATCCACATGAATAAGTAATCCACTTACCAGTATTCCACTATCTAATATAATACATTTTCTCCCCAACTTTAAAGCAGCAACATGAAGAATACTAGACTTGTCTACATGATAGAAAGTAAACCTCCTTTGACACAATGTCAAATTTTCGTCAACTGTGCTCCTTATGTATTTCTTGAATTTTAGCTGAAATACAGTATTTCAAACTATATAATTACTGGCCCCTCAAATCCTATCACACCACTATTGTAAAATCTTGTATTGGTCACATGCATGTTTTTACTGTCCATCATAAAGCACATGAAGGAGAAGCATAGAGAAAGGCTTTGCCTTACAAAAGTGGTTTTAGCTTCAGTATGTGTGTCAGGCTAGAACAAAGACTATTATGAAACAAACTCAAAAGTGAATAAGATAATGTCTATGAAAACACGCAAAAAGAGAAAAATCCATGTAGGTAAATTAACATTACTGGTGAAATCTGATATCAAAATATAGTAATTATTCAGAAATCACAAGAGCCTTTAGAACAATATATGAAGATCCAGAAGCCTGAATAAATGACAAGAAATTTTACTGTCCGGTCGGTTTTTCTTTCAAAGCTTTAATGTTTTATACTTAAAACCAACTTTCAACAGGCTGCAGTATTTTTTTTCTCAAAAGATAGATAAAATAATTCTGAAGAAATGGCTACACAAAGAAATATACATGATGTCTACAGAAATAGGAAATGAGATAGGAAGCAGAATTTTATTCTAGTAACCTTAGTTCTCTTACTACCAACTCCCTCCTAAAGAGACCTCAAGACATTTTATCCTGCACCAATCCAATAATGCACCTTTTCATCTAAAAGGTCTAATAAAATAAACCGTACAGGAAAACCCATTAAATTTCAACTCCCTCTAATAATGCCTTCTGGCAGTTTTGGAGTCCTTTGGGGGGATGAGGGGAATAATTTTCCTCCATTTTTTAGGACTTTCTGGGTAGTTCCAACTAAAATGATTAAATTGATTTATACGAACTAGTTTAAATTTCTAACTCGATAATCTCCTGCAGCACCTGGGTAGAAATGTTATATAATTGTAACTAAAATATGCACTGTTTATACTGAACAACTATATTATCATGTTTAAAGCACTGAACATCAAAGTTTCAAGCTCAGCTTCATGTACTGTAATTAGTTCTGTCAGGTACTGATGACCTGCATTCCCTCTTTTTAAAAGGTTAGTCATGCCAACGTAGTCTATTTTCTTTCTTTTTTTTTTTTTAAAGATTTTATTTATTTGACAGAGAGAGACACAGCGAGAGAGGGAACACAAGCAGGGGGAGTGGGAGAGGGAGAAGCAGGCCTCCCGCGGAGCAGGGAGCCCGATGCGGGGCTTGATCCCAGGACCCTGGGACCATGACCTGAGCCGAAGGCAGACGCTTAACGGCTGAGCCACCCAGGCGCCCCAACGTAGTCTATTTTCTACATCATTCTTTCCCAGGATGCAGTTGAGTCTCCATAATTTAGTATTAAGAATATAAAACTGGGGGCGCCTGGGTGGCTCAGTTGGTTGGGCGACTGCCTTCGGCTCAGGTCATGATCCTGGAGTCCCAGGATCGAGTCCCGCATCGGGCTCCCTGCTCGGCGGGGAGTCTGCTTCTCCCTCTGACCCTCCTCCCTCTCATGCTCTCTGTCTCTCATTCTCTCTCTCTCAAATAAATAAAATCTTTAAAAAAAAAAAAAAAGAATATAAAACTGTCCTTTAATTCCTAATTTTTCCCTAGTAAATAAAGGAGAAATGTCAAAAACATGTAATTTTAAAAATAAACTGAAGATGGAAAATTAAAAAGATTTTTCATAAGCTGCATAGAGAAAAGGGAGTATTAATTTCATGTATTATGTAAACTGTATATGGGATCTACAGTTCATCCTATGCAACCAGAGGTATGTGCTCCTCCCCCCTCAACAGACAGCCATGTCTTCTTATGCAGTGTCAGCTGCATTCCTGAGACACGATGGTCAAGGTCAAGTCTCAAATGGACTGGTATCTGATCTCCAGGGTTTTAACTCTGGCAAAGTGGATACCGTTGCCACCAATGACTGCTTCATTGACCTCAACTATACGGTCTATATATTCTGGTACGATTCTACCCATGTCAAACTCAATGGCATAGTTAAGGCTGAGAATGGGAAACTTGTCATCAGTGGGAAGTCCATCTCCATCTCTCAGGAGCGAGATCCTGCCAACATCAAATGGAGTGATGCTGGTGCTGCATATGTTGTGGAGTCCACTGGTGCCTTCACCACCATGGAGAAGGCTGGAATTTTCTTGAAGGGTAGAGCCAAGAGGGTCAACATTCTCTGCCCCTTCTGCTCATGCTCCCACGTTTGTGATGAGTGTGAACCATAAGAAGTATAACAACTCCCTCAAGATTGTCAGCGATGCCTCCTATACCACCAGCTGCTTGGCCTCTCTAGCCATGGTCAACCATGATAACTTTGGCATTGTGGAAGGACTCATGACCACAGTCCATGCCATCAGTGCCACCCAGAAGACCATGATGGCCCTTCTGTGAAGCGGTGGTGTTATGGCCAAGAGGCTGCCCAGAGCATCATCCCTGCTTCTACTGGCATCACCAAAGTTGTGGGCAAGGTCATCCCTGAGCCGAATGGGAAGCTCCCTGGCATGTCATTCCATGTCCTCACCCTCAACATGTCAGTTGTGGATCTGACCTGACACCTGGCGAAAGCCTCCAGATATGATGACATTAAGAAGGTAGTGAAGCAGGCATCAGAGGGCTGTCTCCTGAAACTTTAATAGTAACCCCCACTCTTCCATCTTTGATGCTGGGACTGGCATTGACCTCAAATACCATTTTGTTCAGCTCATTTCCTGGTACAACAATGAAGTTAGCTACTGAAACAAGTCGTAGACTTTATGATCCACATGGCCTCCAAGGAGTAAGAGCCCCCTGGACCATCAGCTCTAGTAAAGGCACAAGAGGAGAAAGAAGCCATCAGCCACTGGGGAGTCCTTGCCCCCTACTCATCCCCAACACACAGAGACAGTCCCAACCTTGACATTGGTGTTTCTATCCCAGGCCCCCTAAAGGACAGGAGGGGTTTAGAAAGCCCTACCTTGTCACAGATCAATAAAAAATACTGTACCCAGACTAAAAAAAATGGGGGAGAACAAAATAACTTACCTATACATTTCAAATATTTAAGCAGACATATGTACATATTGGAAATTTGAAAAGGTTTACGCATCTTAGCCCAAGACATACCTATCAGGTGAAGATTTATTAAGCCTCTAGATAGTATACAGGGCTGTACTCTTCTTTGCATATATTTGATATACTTGATATTTCAAAGGTCAACCAAAGACATGTGTCATTCTTCAAAGAAAATTCTAAACAGCCCAAAAATATAGCCTTAGAGCAAAGTCTCTAACTCATTTTTAGGAAAGTATGATTAAGCTACCTTTCAGCATGAAGCTATATTTACTTTCAAATTACATAGTTAACAATATCTTCTCTTACAATAGGGAAAACTTTCAACTTTTCCATGTAAAGAAAAGTTGCAAATCCAGCAATTTTTAATTTTATTTATTTATTTGGGGGGGCGGGGAAGAGCGAGAGAATCTTAGGCAGGCTCCAATGCCCAATGTAGGGCAAGTGATGCGGGACTTGATCTCACAACCCTGAGATCATGACCTGAGCCAAAAAAGAGAGTCGGACGCTTAGCTGAGTCACCCACATGTCCCCAGCAATTTTTTTTAAATCACAATAAAGTTTTGGGGCACCTGGGTGGCTCAGTCGTTAAGCGTCTGCTTTCGGCTTGGGTCATGATCCCAGGGTCCTAGGATCGAGCCCCGCATCGGGCTCCTTGCTCAGCGGGGAGCCTGCTTCTCCCTCTCCCACTCCCCCTGCTTGTGTTCCCTCTCTTGCTGTGTCTCTCTCTGTCAAATAAATAAAAATAAAATCTTAAAAAAAAATCACAATAAAGTTTTGATAGAAAAAATTTTCATTATGGATATGAATGTGTTGAAAACAAAAATCATAGAACTTTTTAAAGATTTCAACCCAACAATGAAATAGGTTCCTAATAAATTACTCTGGAAGCATAAGTTAATGTATGGAAGACATTCTAAAAGTTGTTACAAAACAGGTTTAATGAAAGGCTTTATGGATATTAAAAATGAATTCTGCATAGTAAACTATACATAAAACAATTACAAAGCTGTTCATTAGTTTTAATTAAGTGAAGATGAAATCATTTACTGTGGCTTTTGAGGAGGATTTTTTTTTAAACACGTTTCAAATTATAGGTCATAACTTATCTAAATTTTGAAAACTGTAATAGTGATTTCAAATGTATGTTTGATATTATAGTAATGGGACAGCATTATACAGCACAGAATATTTTATATACTTGTCTAAATTAAGCTAATTATTAACCCTTTTTAATACACTGATTGTAAAAGATCTACAGAGGGAAAAAAGGGGCATTTTTACATGAAAAAGATGATGCAAAACCTGAAAATTCACTCTTCCTTATATTAAAAAATTGAAATCTTTTATTACACTGAAATCTCCTACTAATTTCAGAAGTATAAATTCTGATGAGCGAAAACACTCTCTAAAGGCCTGCGATACAAGAGAGGCCATTTGAGGTTTCTAAGTTAGCATGACTGTACGTTAACTTTGTTTAATCCAGAGCCTGATTTATGGCTCACCAAGCATACACTGTACACCTGCCTTATAAATGAGTGGCCTAACAAAAAACCATCTGGACCTTATGATACTGATCGATGCTCCTACTCCCTGCATTTCTTGATGTTAAAACCTGTGATTCCTGTCTATATGCTAATCTATAATCTTTTGAGGTTTACAAGATGTAAAAAAGCATATAACCCTGTAAAAACTTTTTGTTCCCCAGAGCACTTTCTTCCTTGGGAAGTGCGTGCTTTCCTGCCAGCTGTTCTAACATGGGCTTGAATAAAACGCTTACCTTCAGAGATTCAGCAAATCTTAATTTAAGTAACATTTTATATTTGGAATATTCTCATGATCTTGATAAAAAATTAAATATATCCTTGCTTTTAGTAAATTCATATCACAGAACTAAAACAACTTTAATACTAATAATACAATCTTAAAATTATTAGTAAATATCTTCTCCAGATATATTTATAAAATTGGTTATAAGTAGTTCTTAATCCTATTGTCAAAATAAACTGTTAACCAAAATGGTATTCAACTTTTATACGATAATTCCTCAACAAGTTGACATTTGTCAATAGGAAGTTACTAACTGCAATTCTACACCTGATAATTTGTAGGACTTCTGAAGCTGGGCCAGAGGAAGCTTGTCTCTCAGTCAAGACAAAGGCTTTGTGGAGCTGGTTCTGGTAATTGCCTCAAATAATTATTCTATTAATAAGGAGGGCTTTTCCAACAAGAAATAAGAGGCACAGTATCATCTTCCATTTTCTTCTGTCTAGTACCAAAGAAATAAACCTGACCTACTAATCAAAACCAAAGGGGGAGGGACGCCTGGGTGGCTCAGATGGTTAAGCGTCTGCCTTCGGCTCAGGTCACGATCCCAGGGTCCTGGGATTGAGTTCCGCATCGGGCTCCCTGCTAGGCGGGGAGCCTGCTTCTCCCTCTGCCGCTGCCTCTCTCTATCTCTCTCTCTGACTCTCATGAATAAAAAAAAAAAAAACAAAAACCAAAGGGGGATTTAAAAAAAAAAGCAGCGGGGGGGGAGGGGGAGGAAAAAATACAACCTTTCCGATTCACCTAATTCCCATACAACAGCCTCAAAATCCCCACCACTTTAATACTCTGGTACAAAAAGCCATCTGGAGAGGTTGTTAGAAGACTGCTGGGCCCTACTCCCAGAGATTCTGATTCAGTGGGTCTAATCAGATAATTTGTATTTCTAATGATTCCCAGGTGATGCTGATGCTGCTAATCCAAACACCACATTTTAAATAGCACTACTTTAGATAATCCTTTATGACAGAGGTACTCCAATTTAACCATTTTTCTGCTGTTGAACGTTTGTTTCTAATGATATGTTCCTGTAAATAATGCTTCAGCAAACACTCGTGTCTATCATTAGAAATAACCTACAAGCTTTTTAAGGTTCTTGACACATGTTGCTCTAAGCTATAGCTTCCACTCCTAGCACTGTATATGGAGCATCAGCTCTATCAACTCTGAGTAATACAGAAAATCATCATTTACTGTTACTGTTATCAATTTAATAGGAGAAAGGTTATTCCATTTTAGTCTGCATTTCCTTGACCGCTGGTGAGAATAAGCCTTTCTTCCACTTATGTATTAGCACTTAATATTTCTTTTGTTTATATTGGTTGTTGTTTTTTTCTATTGTTGAGCTAGTGTCTAAAATGTTTATCAGTTAAAGCATTCTATGATATTTTTTGTACCTAATTTTCTCACTTGCCCATATAAGGTATCATTGTTTATTTTGTTTGACATATGGAGTTTGAAAATTAGAAGTGATCCAATCTACTGATCTCTTTCCTGACACTTTCCTTTGCTATCATGCTTAGAAAGCTGTTTCTCACCAACACAGAATAATTCCCATTTAGCTACTCTTAGTTTTGTATTTAAAAAAAAAAAAAAAATTTGTTCCTCAATTTTGTTTTAGTATAACGAGTTAAGTGTCTAGCTTTTATTTTTTTCTCCAAATTGTTCATCAATTTCCCAAAGTCCTCCTTTATATAATACAAAAAAAAAAAAAAAAGAAAAAAAAAAGAGGACATAAAAATGCCATCACATTCAAGGGTTCAAATCACATATATACAAGGGTCTACTTCTGGACAATCCATTCTGTTCCACTTAAATGTTTGTAAATATTACATCAGTAGGACACGGTTTCAAATTCTGTAGCTTTACCAGCACACTGACATCTGGTAGGGCAAGCCCTACCCCATCCATCATGATGGCAAACTCAAATCTGTCTGGGTCTCATTTTCTCACAAGGGTGGGTCTGTGTCTACTTCTGGAACTTGCTATGAGGAATTAGCTCAAAATATATACATGAAGACACTCTGAAACTATAAACAACTACACAGTGAGCTCTAAGTTATCATCTACATCTGACTATATAATTACTGATGACCTCTTCAAATAATACAATTCACAGGTAGGAGTTAAATTAACATAAAATATTAGTTATGAATGAATACTTCTGTGTTACACAAAATGGATAATGAACTAAACATTGTTATATACATTTTCTGCGTAGAAAATAATCCTTCTAGCTCATCTGAGTAAAAGAAAAACAAGTTGGTGCCTGTTTGTCAAAGAAAGAAAAAAGGGATGGTGAAATCATCTTTACATCTGTGGAAGATTTCAGTTTCTCAGAGCTGTGGAAACAAATCACAAGGCCAGTTTTACAAGTAGAAGTCAATTTAACTTCTTTAACCCCTTTAATTTCATTCCACAAAGAAAAGATATTAACAAAATGTGAATACAAACCTTAGAATCATTTTTGTTCCCAAAATGCAGATCCTGACTCACTGCCTGTCCTAATACAGGAAGAACTCAGACAACAGAAAACACTCTCATTCAAGGAAGTCTTAAATTAGAAATAAATCTTGTACTATAACAAAGTTAGCACCTAAAAGGTATCAGTACTGCCCCTTAAAATAGGTCCAAAGGCCCTAGATCATATGTATGATACACAGAATCATTTTTTTTTTTAACCTAGTAGCAGGGACATTAGAGAATACTTTTTCTAATCCCCTTAATTAATAAGAGAACTAAGGCTTAAAAGCTAGGTCCAAAACCTCACTTTTTTGGCTAAGTAAACTGTAAACTTACTTTAGTAAATCACTGGTTTCCTGTTCACTGTCCTGTGTTGTATCCAAAGAAAAGGCATCTGATGTTTCAGCTGAGTTGGACTCGGGTTCTTCTGCTGGAAGCGCCTGGGTTCCCAGGGAGCCACCGAAAATCTCCCTCTCCCTTTTGACCCCTTCCTCAGGATGGTCACTGGGATTTTGTAGATCTTTCTCAGTTCTGTCATGGTCATCTTTGAAAGAAGATTGCTTGGCATCACCAAGAGATGATTTTCCTGAGATATTGAATAAGTTACCAAGAAACTGAAAAAAGCTTTCTTTTGGCTGTCTATCGTTTTCTCCTATTTTGGTATCTGAGGTGGAACGGGAAAGGTCATTTGGCTTTTTGGAATCTTCCTGCGTTGGAGGAGTGATTAGCTTCTCAGCATGGTTCTTTTTGTCCTCACTTTGGGGAATCTTTGAAAAAGAAATAGAGAATAATAAACATCATCATTTAAAAAAAATCACACAAATTGACTAATAACTTCTTATATGACACGCTTTGTGCCAGACGCGAGGGATACATCTGTGAGTAAGACTGATGGCTTCTGATTCCTCCGGCCGTTTACAGTCTAGTGAAGGGCACGGTCAGCACAACTTAAAACTATATAGTAAACGTCATGAAGGGAGGAATACAGCCCATGTGGGAAGCCAGAACAGGAGTAACCAGTCCAGGGTTGGTGGCAGTGACAGCAGAGGAGGATTCCTAGAAGTGCCCTCAGAAGGACACGTACTACGTGACTATGTGATGCTTGTGCGTCCCCCTCCTTCCCTAGCTCTCTCTCCTCCTCCTCCCCCACTCTATATAGTGATGTGCCAGCCTCTAAGAAGTTAAAGATGAATGGAGGTTAGGGTACAAAATGAGAGGAGTGAAGGATGTGTAGGGAGAGATAAGTAAAGGGACAGATCATGGCAAATTTTATGCATATTTAAATTTAGCCTTAATTACTCAGAGCTAATGGACAGTACTTTCAAGCACTCTGTACATTAGATAACACCTAAATAGATCTCATTTCAGCACTGCCCTAACCCACGAAGAAGCTGCCACATTGTGTAAAATTGTTTCTCAGTAAGATGAGGAAAGACAGCAACATGGTGTTATCAATTCAGAGGAAAAGCCCACTATCCTTAGTAGTAAACCACAAAATCCTCAGACGTGCATTAATGCAAACCCTGTGCAGTACTGGGAACTCTTGCAGATGTTCAACACTTTCACGGGTCTGTTTTACCTGCTTATAATGAAATTACTAATAAAACACACTCACACTCCTGTGTACTCTCTGTGAGCAAAGACTGAGCTGCTCTATCAAAGAGTTTGCTGGCACTCCCTGTCACACTCTCCCCTGAAGCTTCATTAACCTTAGGCCCATGTGCCAACTCAGCCTGCCTTCCAAACATGCCTACTCACCTACTTGTAAAAGGAATGCCTGTCTGACAGTATCTGTCAGATGTCATGCTCACTAGTCCTTCTAAAAGAAAAGCTCCAGTGTGAGTCAGAAAAAAGATCAGAACAGCAAGGTAAAACCACCTTAGGGCACTGTCAGTTCACATGACAAAGTTTTGTAAGAGGCTGATCCTCAAGGAGGCAAGAGCATCATAATTTCAATGTTATTTGTTTACCTCGTTCCATATTTTAATCCAAATTCAAAATAGTTTTAATGGAGTGTTCCCCTAACCACTAATACAATTTAGCATATGAAAGCTTGAGAAAAGGTTTAGAACCTATTAGCCCAGGTAATTAATTTCAAGCAATATTTAAAGTCTGTTCTCCACTTGCAGAGTCAGAGGGTATTTTTGAGGAAACATTCAGATAGCATTTTTCTATGTGTTAGGAGCTTAAAAAACTCGCGAGTCTCTACATTTAGAATATGACCAACCTTCCAGAGTCAAAGTCTCACCTTTTACTGGTTTCAACTGCAACTCACTCCCACTTGTCTCCACCTCATCCCTCCAACCTTGTGCTCATTACTGGGAGAATGTGCTATAAATTAGCTGTGTCCTCTCCTCACATAAAGGGCCTCTCAGTTTGGCAAAAGAAATGCTAGTTGACATTTCCAAAATGCTCATGTGTATAAAGATATACATTTTTTGTCCTTTAACTATGCCATTTAATTTGTTGTAATTATCAGCCACAACATTTCTTCCTGAGTTAAAATGAACTAAGACTGTAACATGAACATAACAGTGTATTTCTTTTTTTTTCTATAGCTAGTATGAATGACTGCTCTTGCTGGGTAGCTATCTGAAGGAAGTAAACCGTAGGCTATTCATTAGAATATCATAAGTATTCTTAAAATGCTTCAGAGATTCACAAGAGTCTTATAAAATTGGGGCAATGGTTTAAAAAAAGGGGGATATTAAGAGAACATGGAGATTACATTTTTTTGACATCGATAAAATCTCAAGATGACTTCTGTCAAAAATACTATTTATTTCACTGCCTCAGCTATTTTTTACTTGACAATTCCTCCCAAAATACAATAAACTGCTTTCTAAACAAAAGAGGTACATTTTGCTAAACAAGTGAAAACCTTTACATTTAACTTTATTTTTAAAAAGATTTTACTTATGTATTTGAGAGAGATAGAGAGAGAGGAGAGAGAGTGAGCAGGGGAGGAACAGAGGAGACGGACAAGCAGACTCCACCAAGAGCATGGAGCCCCACGTGGGGCTTGATCTCATGACCCTGAGGATCATGACGTGAGCTGAAATCAAGAGTCAGAGGCTTAACCGACTGAGCCAGCCAAGTGCCCCTAGATTTAACCTTTTTAGAATTATACAAAAAATTTTTTTTGAAAATCACTTTTTTCCTTCCCTTTATTTTCAGCTTCTTTGCTATTCCAGAATCTGTACCTTCAGTTTACTAAATAGCACTTTTTGTCCTTAGATGTCTCCATTTCTTAATTTTTCCCTAATAATCTTCTGAGAAATTTGTGTCAGTGAAATACTCCCAACAAGAAAAAAGCATCTAAAGCTAGGAACAAAAACTAGCAGAAAAGAGCACTGCTATCCAAAGTAAACACAATAAATTCTTTATTTATATAATTAAAATTTTAAGTCTGATCTAAAACAGCTGCTCTCTCCCCTCAGCCTAAACAACAATAAAATTCAGCCTGCCACAAGCGAGGGCCAATGCTGCCTGCCAAAAGGACTGCCTGCCAATGTTCCAATGAGTAGAATGAAAGCAGTCAGGATTCAAGCAAACAAAACATCAATTCCAGTTGCTCTCAAAGATGTTGGCATTCCACATATAACAACAAAGGCTACTGATGAAGGCATATGTAACTGGGGAATTTGAAATTTTTTCCCTTCACACTCAATTTGCTATAATGCAATGTCCTTAGGTCAATTTCATCCATCCATCTCCTCTCTTTGCTATGTGCCTAATACAGGGAAGCACCGAAAAACATCAGGGACACTGATTAGTAAGACATAGTTTCAGCTTCAAGGAGCTTACAGTCTAGCAAGATACTCATTGCTTATTATTGTGTGGGGCTTACAAGAGAATCCACTGCATAGAGGAGGTAACATTTGAGCTTGCTCCTGAAGGGTGAGAAGAGCATCCTAGACACACAGTATACTATGTACAAAGACACAGAATTATGAACTCTGTTTATCATGGCAGGGGTGTGGCTGAAGACTGGGGTACAGAACAGAGAATGAGGTGGATAAGATGACTAATAAAAGCAGAGGCTGAGGGATAACAAAGTCATAGATCACTAAGTTTTCTAAATTGGGCAATGATTTGAGTAAAGTAAAAAATGGATACGGGAAATAGGAAAGGTGAGATCAGGATCTTGTGGGGATGGGAGGAGGTAAGGCAACAAATTACTTAGATGTCAAACACTGAATTTTTGGTCCCCTGCTGATGTAAAGATGAGATGTCTGGAAAGTAGTCAGAAGTGCAGTTTAAGAATGCAATTTGGCCATACACAGTGTATGCAGGATAAAAAGGGCTCTAGGGAAAAAAAAAAGATTAAAAGGAGGTGCAAATTAGAGAAGAAATCAGTGAGAGATGGAGAAGGCAAAAACCAGACCAAGTCATCCCTCCAGAATACTGGTCTCCAAAGGCAAAGGACAAAGACTATTTCCAAAAGCAAGTGGGGAGTAAATGCCAAATGCCACTGTGAGGTCTAGAAAGATGACTATCCTCCCCCACTGTTCTTCAAAAACAACGGGCACACTCATGCCTCGGGAACTGTATGTACATCGACTCTTCTCTCTGCTTAGATTTTCTTCCCTCACATAGCTATATGACTCACTCCCCCTCACCTCCTTCAGACCTTTACTTACAACTCATCTCTTCATTGAAAGCTTCCCCAGTCACTCCAAAATTGTCAATTCCTCCACTCTGAAAGTGCCAATATCCTCTCTCTGCTTTTTCTCCTTTGTACTTGCTAGTGCCCAAATACACACACACATATACACTTCCATTATTTAATATCTGTTTCTTCCTCTAGAAAGTAAAAGCCACAAGTGCAGGGATTTTTGTCTATTTCAATCAGTGCAGTATCTCTAGCATCTTGAAATGTGTCTGACAATCAGAGGTGCTCCAATAGTTGTTGGATTAGTAAACAAGTAATGAGGACTATACAGAAGCCCCAGGAATGCAGGAGGAATAGTCTTAACAGCTCAGGAATGTGTGAGTACAGTCCCAAATTCAAGGTGTTAAGCTGTGAGTAGGCAGGCAAGGGAACAGGAATAGTCAGTAAATAGAAGGGAATATTTTGAGAAATTTTTTTAACAACAACAAAAAGACAGAATATGACAGTTTAAGGTCTAAGACAGAATAAATGGTTTTTTGTTCTTGTTTTGTGGATCAGCTCTATACCTACTGGAAAGAGAATAACTGCTGTACATGAGAGAAGGATGCCAGGTCCCAGAGTGAAAAGCATAAAGTGAGATAAAGAGACCAGTAGAGTCTCTAATACTTTTTCTAATAATAAAGGGAAAGTGTTAGCTTTGAAGTGGATTAGGGACAAGTCCTCTTCCAGGTAAAGAGGTAAGGAAGTGGCAAGGTCTGAGCAATTCTGTAAATAGAGAAGACAAAGAGCAAGGTCCACCAAGTGGCTCTGACCTCAGTAAGTGAGAGGAGAGATGGCAAGCCAAAGGAGGGACACACAGGTGGAGCTGGGACTTGGGCTCCCGAAACAGAGAAGACTTGGACGAGTGTCTCTGGGGAATGCAGTACTAGGCTGAAATGGGTATACCAAGTGGCAGTTAGGGTCCATGCAAGCTCGAAATCATTCACTCATTAAGTAAGAGCAAGATACCATTCCAGGTGTTTAGATGCAACCGGAAAAAAACAAAAAAACAAAAAACACCAATAGCCCTGCTTTCATGGAGCCCACATTCTAATGATGTAAGAATTTATTTGCAGGTCCAACTGGTATTAGTTTGTCACCCCCTCGAGTATCCTAGAGCATGTGGCAGGTGCTGTGCCAACATGGTAAGTGGCACAGGGAATAAAGTCAAAAAGGTCACAGGATAGAGGCTGTCACCAAAGAGCCTGCTGAGTGGAAAATAATGAAGAGCCAGGTGACTCTTCCTTTACAATCTCGAGCACCTGGCTTGGTCATCCTTTCTACTTCAGACTCTGCCTTTATTGTGCGTAGAAAGGATGATCCTTCTGAACACCCTGACTCCCAGTTCTTTAACACCCTCAACTCCAGTGACTTTCACCTCCACTCTTCTTGCCTCTTCCATTAACTCTGACCCTAGTGAGTCACCCATAACTGTATCACCTCTGAAACTCAATCTCAGGCATTCCCCATGTGCACACCCTCTCCTCCTTCCAGCTGTCTTACTCTACTGTCCCAGGTGTACCCACCACACCACTCCTCCTGCCCCATCATAGCTTCTGTCTTCTCCTACACTGTCCCTTTCAGTTCCCACAGTTTCCTATCTTTTCTGCCCGGCCATCAAATACAACCAGTAACCTCAAAGTCTCTGTTTTATTCCTTGGTCATCCCCACTGAGAAAAATTCCAGTGTTATCTTTCTCTAACTAAATGAGTGAGTCTTGTTTTAAAACACCACAAGGATATGCACACCATGCAGATTTGGGCTGCGAACAATTCAAAATTTACAGCCCCAGCTGGAAATCTCTCTGTAACCTTTCCTTATTTTCCACAGCAGCTCTTTCACCTTTCCCACCCACTCCACTATCCTACCCCTTTGCTCAGCAGAGGTCACTACTCTCTATTTCATGAAGATATTCCCTCAGAGCCCTGACTCCTGCAGCATCGGCACACTTCCTTCACTCACTAGCACGCTCACCACGAAGGAAGGACTCCTCCTCTTCCCAAGGTGAATTCCCTCACCAGGGTACCAGTGCAGAGTCCTTGATGACTCCTTGGGAACCACAGTTCCTCATCTGCCCCTTCTGGAAGCCCACCATTCAAAAGTAAATGCACAAGGATAGCCCTCTCCTCTCTTTACTACCAACCTCCTCAAAAAAGGGTTCCCAGCCCTCACCATCTTCTTTCCCCTTTCCTCCCAATCACTCTCTAAGCCCTTACAATCTGACTTCCTCCCTAGTTGTGCTGACCACAGTCTCTAAGAAACCCTGTCCCACTTGCTAATTCAATACACTTCTTACATGGTGCATCTGCAGAAAGTGAGACTGAATCTCTTCCTGATAACCAATCTTCCATTTGCTTCCATGACATTACTCTGAGATTTTCCTTCTTCCCCTCAAACACTTTCTCCATCTCCTTCAAGCTCACATTATTCTAGCCATCCCTTACAGAACATATTTCTCCAATTTCCAGCCTGGGCCTGCTTTTTCTTCATGATCTTCTTTACGAGGTTTCATTTCCCACAGATTAATCAGATGATTCCCAGATTTTGATTGCAGCTCAGACAGTATGTTCAACTATCAATCAGGCATCCATATCCACCTGGGTACTTCACTGGAACCTCAAGCTCAATACATCCAATACTGAATGTGTTCATGCTTTGTCTCCATTCTTTCATTTTCTGCAAATCTTAATACTTCCGCTTGTTTAAAAGTCAGACAAAAACATCACCTGTTTCCTTGCTTGCACTGTCCCCAGTCCATTCTCCAGACAAAAACTAGAGTAATCTTTTATAATTCAAATCTGGTCATCCCTAAAGGCCTTTAATCACTATCACGGCACTGCTGTCAGGATAAAATCCAACCTCTCAAGCATGGCATTCAAGGTGTTGGTGGGTCTAGCCCCCTGTAACTTTCTCCAATTTCATCTCCTGCCACTCACAATGCTTGCAAATACCTAATGTCATCATATCCACCCTCATTCATTCTCTCCCCATCTCTCTTCTCCTCTCTCTCTCTCTCCTACAGAATGTCTTTGCAATAATGCTATTCCCACTGCTGAGACCACTTACCCCTTGCCCTCTTTGTCTGGAAAATTTCTATTACAATAGAAGTTTTTTCAGAATGGAAATCGCCTACGTACATGTTCTTCCAGTGAACATTCCTAACAACTGTTTTCCCTGTCACCACAAGGTGAAAACAATTTCATCCTAAATATGACTATCACCTAAATTAACAGGTACTAAAATCTGGCACTCATACACTAAAACCAGCTGCTTACTTGAGAATTCTAGTTAATTTTCTCCTAAGACATCTGGTTGCTACATATTGCTTGGCAAATTTGTCAATATTTGAAATTCTACCACCAGCAGTTAAAATTTCCTCAATTCTGAGGGAAATAATTATTATCAGATTATTACCGATATCTTGAGCTAGCTATAGATTAAGTAGTGCTAAAATTTTAAATCAAAATTACTATTTACCTTCATCATAATGGATTTAATTTGTGGTGGGATGCCTGATTAATTCCATATAAACTATTGATACATATTTGCATGAACAAAATTTTTCAAATGGATTTCATGACTAATGGTAAGGTGCAAAGATGAGCAATTTATACTCCCACTGTTAAAGTAATTTTGCTTGAAAGATAACATTACATTTTTATCACAGCATTATTTTTCCACTAAAAAATTAGAACAGGCCAGCAGGTTGGCCTTCAACTATTTTGCTCTAAGCTGGTTATTGTTTAACATAACAAATTACCTACAACTTTTATGTCATATCTCAGTGTTGTGATCAGTTCTGAGATGTCACAAATAACTTATTACTGAAGTTAGTTAAAAAGCTGAAATTTCACTTTTTAAAAATGCTCTAGAATAGAATCAAGGTTTTAGCTGAGGTGTTACTTTCAGTTTTTCATTTCCATGTAATCTCTGATAAAGGGATGTAGTTATATATGGTGTACCAAATAAGTGCCTTTAACCATTAAGTGACCCAAGACAGTCATCTATCATATATGTCAGAACAAACAACACAGGAGTAAAAACTATTGATCTAAAAGAGAAAAGTCTGAAGTATAGAGTAGCAATGGGTATGGACAGGAAGAAAGGGCTGTTGATGGTCCCTGGCACAATGGGGAGGGAGACAGAATGATAGAATCATTTCCAAACATCAAGATTGGGTAATTGGTGGCACCTTTTAGCAGGACAGAGAACACAGAAAGAGAAGGGAACTAGGATAAAATACTCTGAGTTCAACTCTGAATGTGTCAAATCTTATATCCAGCAACACTGGCAGGAAAGGTGCATCAAAGAATTGGTTCTATTACCCTGATGCTCAGCAAAACATGTTGGGCTGGAGGGACAGGTGTGAGCTTTGTCACAGGCTTAGATGTAGGTAGAAATCAAATCAACCAGGGCAGGTTGTGTAAGGACAGAAGAAAAAAGGAACAAAATGACATAAGATAGGAGAAAAGCCACTCCTTTCTGTTGTGGTATAAAGAGTTCTCCAATGAAAACACTGGGCCAGAATAATAAATGTTTTTATTTCTAGGAGAGCTTTTCAGAACCCCCTCTAATGTTCTTGAATCAATATCTGGCACCCATGAAGGTAAATGTACTCACAAAAATCTGGAGTATGTACATTACCTTTCATAAGTCTGTTTCCATTTTGATAAGGTACTCCATCATACCACAAAGTAGGACCATTACAGGTCTATAATAGAATGAGCTGCTGCAAATCAAACCAGGTGCCTTATAACACATTAAACACCCAGGAACTCTAAGGTATCAAGGCCGCAGACCAGCCCCAGCCATACAGACAGGCTTCAGCCCTGCCAGTTCCTTTGGGCATCTGACCACAGAGTGACACAGTGGGATCTCTACTTCAGACACTCTGACAGCACTCAGTCTTTACAGAAGCAATCAAGGGGTAAGAATTTTTGACTTCTAGCTAAATTTCAATATGTCTATCTCCACGTATGCCTTCTTTTCAAATGTGATAGAGAATCAATGTTTCTAATAGTTATTTCTATACTATGCACCCAGAAAAAATCAGCACCATTCTCAAACAAAAGAGTTCTTTCTAAGGTTTAGCCAGACTTTATATGGCAAGAAGGCACCTCTTTCCCTGAGTACCTATGTTGTGTCTGGCATCGTGTAGTGCTATACATGTTATCTCAGTTAATTCCAAAACACTTCTATGAAATAGGATTTGAACACCTCCCCTCCACCCATAAAGATCAGCAAACCAAAGTTCAAAGAGGTTGAGTAAATTTTCCAAGATTACAAAACTACCATATGGAAAGCTGGGATTTAAGCCCAGATTTGTCTGATTCCAAAGACTGTTCTTTCCATCACGGCATATGTTAATTTTAAAACTTTTCCAAGGGGGCCCATAGTTGGCAGAAGCAGAGAAATAGTGGCTTACTATGAGACCACTCATTCCAATCATCAACATTCCTATCAATTAAAGCTAATCTATTTATAAATGGGTTCCAAATGTGATTAAGTTGAAATTTTTTTAAAAAAGAGTTCCTGTATTTGAAAAAGAAAAATTTGAAAATCTTTTATTAATTTGATGTCATACTGCTGCTATTATCTGTATCGCTGAGAAAAAAGGATAGCAAGCATTTATTAAGGCCGTAATTTATTTAAAAATTAGTTCAGTAATCAATTTTCCCCTAACCTAACCAAGAAAATATTTTTTTAAAAAGATTTTATTTATTTATTCACGAGAGACAGACGGAGAGAGAAGCAGAGGAAAAGGGAGAAGCAGGCTCCCTGAGGAGCAGGGAGCCCGACTCAGGGCTCCATCCCAGGACCTGAGCCAAAGGCAGACGCTTAACGACTGAGCCACCCAGGCGCCCACCAAGAAAACATTTAATGCATTTAAATTTTACTGTCATTTCACTTTTGGCCAAAGGAAGTTGAAAAAAACCAATAAGGAAAGAAGAGTTACACAAACCAAAATATGAACAGATGTATAAATTTAATATATCCATCTTACTAAACAGCACTGTACATTCAATATAAAATTAATATAAAAAACAATGACTTTTTCTTCAGTAAGATATTCTTGAGCTATAATTTTTCCATCTTTACCTATCAGTAAACAGAGGCAATAGTTAAAAACGTACGGATCTTTGTTATAAATGATTTACTTGTAAAACTAAAAATAAGTGTTATAAATCATAAATAAAAATAATACGCACTAGACTGATACTCCTTGATTATTCATAGAACATCAAAGGCATCTATCAACCACTGTCTCTTGAAAACCACTCCAGAACCTTCATCAAAATTGTATGATTAGTTATAAGCAACAATTCTAAAATGGGACAAAAGTTAAATTTTATAAAAAGCAGATATCAAGCTACTGAGAACAAGCCTAAAAATCATCAAATTATTGAGGTCTGGGTTGGAGAATCTATAACCTATGGTCCAGGTTTAATTCATTTTATTTAGCTCATGAATCATTTCTGAAAATAGACTTAGTGCATAGCTCTTTTAATTTTTTTAGTAAGATTTCTTTTTGGTAAATTTAGTTTATGAATATACCTTATAAATTAAATTCACAAATGGGAAGCATTATACAGAACTGCATCTGAATTCTCTTGTCTCCTCTCACTAACAGTCTGGGTTTTCTTAAGTGACAATCTCTGAGATTCACTTTCTTCAACTATAAAAAGATAAAAATTCCAATTAACACTGTTGACGAGCCACACATATTGACTGCTTCTCTTGTACAAAACATTCTAAAATGACAGTAAAGGAACGGTTTCAGTTATAAATACAAAAAGAGTAAGAGAGTGCATATGAGCAGATAAGAGATTTCAAAAAAGTTTTAGAAGGCAAAGGCGGATGGAGGCAAAGTAACTCACCACAGGAAGCTTCTACCCAAGTGGCTGCAAGGGGGAACTCTGATCATGAGGGACACAATCTACTCCATAGACAGCCTGAAAAAGTTCAGGTTTTGAAGACACTAGGTACCACTTAGGGCAGTGGGATTAAAAGTAAATAGTTTGGTTGAAAATCTCCAGATTGGGTGTGCCTGGGTGGCTTAGTTGTTAAGTGTCTGCCTTCGGCTCAGGTCATGATCTCAGGGTCCTGGGATGGAGCCCCATATCAGGCTCCCTGCTCAGCGGACAGTCTGCTTCTCCCTCTCCTGGAGACTCCCCCTGCTTGTGTCTCCCTCTCCCACTCTTCCTGCTTGTGTTCCCTCTCTCACTGTGTCTCTCTCTGTCAAATAAATAAAATCTTAAAGAAAAAGAAAAATGAAAATCTCCAGATGGAATACCTGAACCCAGGGCTCTTCTCCCATCCCAAGCAATTAAACAATCCTCCCTACCTCCCACCACCTCCACCTCTCAACTAAATACATGTAGAGAGAACATCTCTGAAGATACTGAGACTTTTGGGCAGACTAAATTTGAAGTACCAAAGGCCATCCATACAGAAATGTCTGGAACCCCAACAATCAAGCTTAGAGTTCAAAAGGGATGTCAAGTAGAGGGCTGAGAGCCAAAAAATGAAGCAATACGATTGAAAGATATTACTTTGGAAGACAGACATTGAAGACAACTGAGGACTTTGAGAAACATCTAGATGAAAAGTAATTTGGCCAGAAAGTCAGAAGGAAATAGCCAGAGGCAAGAATTGCAATGAAGTACAATATTAATGGAAAAAAAGATAAAAAAGCAAATCTGTGGAAAGAAGACAAGATCTGGAAAATCAAGTGTCTCAACTGGTTAAATAAAATAAGAACTAAGAAAAGACTATTGACTGCGATTAGCAAGAGATCACTGGTTTCACGGAATGACTTTTACTCATTTAACTACTTACTGAGCACTTATGACACATGTACCAGGCATAGTACTAAGTTTCCCATGTCTGAGGGAACTAGAGAAGAGACAAGAATCGAATTAAACAGTGATTGGGAGTGACGTGAAATGATAGATTGAAAGGAAACCAGACCCACCAAAGGGGAAAAAAAAAGTGTGTTTTGTGTGTTTATTTTTTAGAGGGGAGAGAGAGGGAGGTGGGAGGGGCGAAGGGGGATAGAGGGAATCTTAAGCGGGCTCCACGCCTAGCACAGAGTCCGACACAGGGCTCGATCTCACAACCCTGAGATCATGACCTGAGCCAAAATCAAGAGTAGGATGCTTAACTGACTGTGCCACCCACGTGCCTCCCAAAACAACTGTGTTTCAGAAAAGAAAAAGAAGCCAGTGAAGATGGAGGGATGGATAGTCAAGGCAAGGTCTAAGAGAAGGCAGGAAATAAGAGTCCAAAACCAGGGGGACCAAAACCAGATCAAAACCAAAGCAGGGGGCTTTCGGGAGTTTATCCTTGGAAGACAAAAAGGGATGAAAATTCTTCTGAAGTAGGTAGATGGCAGCAGGGAATTAGAACATGACTTCCTACTCTTTTAAATAACAGTAGACATGAATGCAACAGGACCAAGTGTCTAAGGCTACAAGACAAAATTGTAGACCCCAAAGAAAAACGAAGGTAGAATATGAACTAAATATCTGGAAGTTTTGCCAGCTAGATATAAGAACCTAATTCATATAAAAGAAATTTATCAGTGGAATGATAAATGCTAGCATTAGAAATGGCTACCAATGTTAGCAAAACAGCAAACCTTGTATAGCATCTAAGTGATAACTAAGAATATAATGATGTCCAAAGATAATATAAAGCTTCTATGGTCTTTAGTTGTTTGAAAAATATAATTAATTTTTGTAGCTTAAACTTATAACCAAACAATCGTCAACATCTTGATTTGGCATCTCAAAGTCAAATACTCACAAAAAGAAATGGATAAGAACATTTATTATTCATAAATCTGTTATATTTCAGACTCACCAGGAAAAATGCTGCATATTTTTTCTTATCACAGAAGGCATTATCATAAAATTCAGATTAACAAGATGGAAGCATGGTAACAAATGTCACATTAGAGTGGAGTGCTGCTTCAGAAAACTATTCATTAGAAAACAAATGCATATTTTATTCCATTCCTAACGAAAATACTTAAATTGAGACCATTTAGAATAACAGGATCATCAATATTGTTCTAACCTGTTTTCCCCCACAAGGTATGGTGCTGACTATTGGTGTTATCAAAATATATATATTTCTGATGCCTGGCAACAGGTATCTAAACCATTGGGCCTGTGTGGCTAGGTTGAAGAAATCTTACTAATAGCTTCTGGAAGGTAAAGCAACAATTACAAGGGCCAAATGCTCAGGCCACCGCAGGGAGAGTGCCATGGTACACTCTCTATTACTCTCTAACTGCACTGCCCACGTATAAGTAATCTAATGGGTCTCAAATCCTAAGAGAAACAATCTCATGACTATGAGCCATATCTACCTGGGGACCCCGATCCCAAATTGAAATTATCCTGGGCACTCAAACCAAGATATTAAGAATGGATAGAAAAGACTAACCATGGAGGCCCAGCCAATGTATCTGCCCAATGTACATATTCACCGCATCTACAAATGTGTGACTTTCTGGAACAAATCTCTGCAGGTACAAAGTAGGACTAGAGGAAAGGCCAAATCTGAAGGCTGAAGGTTTTTTGTGGGGTTTTTTTGAGTGAGATTATAGCTGGAGTAGTACAGCATCAATTACAGGTCAAGTGGGGAAACAAGTGGAGCCTCTGAGGGGAAGGCAGCAAGGATGGCAGGAATGTTTGGTGAAGGTCAAGACAGGTATGGAGGCAGTGAGGGATTAGGAGATGGAGTGAAGGAGTTAGCAGCCAAAGAAACCTCAAAGTTTGAGATCTCAAAAGAAAATACTTCCTGTAAAATAACTCAAGAGCAAGGCTGCATATATACCATTAGAAGTCTTGAAGTTAAGGCAACTGAAGACATGCAAAAACTGAAGGAAGAGAAGAAGAAAGCTACAGAGCCCTTGCAGTGGTAAACCAGTAGGCTGGCTAACAGTTGGCTGAGTTGACAGGAAAAGAGTAGGTAGAAATGTTGTAAAACCTGAAAGCAAGATTTTTTTTTAAATTTTATTTATTTACTTGAGAGAGAGCATGGGGGACACGGGGAGAGGGAGAAACAGACTCCCCACTGAGCAGGGAACTTGACGCAGGGCTTGATCCCAGGACTCTCAGATCACGACCTGAGCCGAAGGCAGATGTTTAAACGAGTGAGCAACCCAGGTGTCCCTGAAAGCAGGATTTAATAGCCAAACTCGCAAAGGAACGAAGATAGATAAGGAAAGCAAGGTGATCCTGATTTGTTCTTTCGATAAAGTTAAAAAAAAATCAGATCCTGATATTTTCTCTCAAAAAATATTTATATTGTTTATTATGATGGGGGAACAATGAAAATAGCTTTATCGTCACCGTATCTAATGCCTTTGGATTTTATATAATGTTTAAAAGTCCCCTTATTGGTAATGAAGAATTCAGATGACTTTATGGTCCCTCCGTTGACCAAGCTAATTTACTCTGAAATTCACGGAAAGCACAAGCATTCTGCTTTACGGATTGTCACAAATCATGTGAAAAGAAAATTGATGAGACCAAACTCCATGACTGTGGGACAGCTACAGAAGCTCGATCACGTACCTGGCATCACATCACTGAACAACACACACATTCAGGTCCTAGAAAATCACTTATGAGTAAAAAGAAATGTTACAAGGTTCAGTGATTTTCAAGGATTTTTTTTAAACATTTATTTTATTTTAGGGGAGCCTGGGTGGCTCAGTCATTGGGCATCTGCCTTCAGCTCAGGTCATGATCCCAGGGTCCTGGGATCAAGCTCCACATCGGGCTCCCTGCTCAGCGGGAAGCCTGCTTCTCCCTCTCCCACTCCCCCTGTTTGTGTTCCCTCTCTCGCTGTGTCTCTCTCTGTCAAATAAATAAATAAAATCTTTAAAAAAAAAAAAACATTTATTTATTTTGTAGAGAGGGAGTGGGGGGAGAGAGACAGAGAAAGCAAGCGGGAGGAGGGGCAGAGGGAGAGAGAGAGAATCCTCAAGCACATTCCCCTCTGAGTAGGGAGGCTGATGCGGGGCTCCATCCCAGGATCTTCAAATCATGACCTGTGCCAAAATCAAGAGATGGATGCTCAACTGAGCTACACAGGCACCCCGATTTTCAAGGATTTTTAACCACACTTATCAGTAACTACCTAGGGAGGTGTGCGGCTTATACACTTTTCATGCTTGTCCTGTAGAAGGAAATCTGGTTCATATGTGAGCTGACCAAAAATATCCATCACACACTAAGAACATGTTATTAACTTCCAAAAGCACTATTAAATGTCATCAGCGTTTGATAAAACACAACATAAAGAACATCCTAGGGAAAAGAAACTATGGAAGTCAGGCAATCCAATTCACAGATTAGAAAACTAAGGACAAAGACATTAAATGCATCAGCTGAAGGCCCCACAGCTGGTTAGTGGCAAAGCTGGGATAAGAACACCCCACTCTCAAACTCTCCCCAGTGCCCCTCTCCCCTCACCGCATCCCACCTAAATACTACATCCAACAGAGCTGGGCTGGATTTCCACATAAATAATATAGCACTGTTTTTGAAATGTAAAATGAGATGACAGAATCTAAAAGAAGTAGGAACAGAAATTAAGAGAAATATTTGCTTAATATAAAATATTAATTTAAAACTATACCTTTACTGCTTCTGATGAAAGTACATTATCCTTTTTCTGACTTGTGCTCATGGGCTCATTTTCAACACTGAAAAATAAAAACCACAGTTTCTTTAAAATTAAAAGAATTACTAAAATCATAGTTTCTGAGTTTAAAGTAAAAATTGCAAGGTCTTTTATATGCAATTCTCAAAAGATTCATGTACAAAATGTAAAAGAATATGTTGACTTGAATCTCTACACTTGAAAACACATTCAAAAATACTCATCCAGGCCTCAGAAATTTTTGTGAGCCTATTATGTGCTACATTTTCTTATGTTGATAATCAGCATCACAGCGATGATGCACCTGAACAAAGAAGCAACAGTGTACAACTCTCACAATCTTGGAAATGACTAACACTCTACGATTTTATTTATATTAAGATTCTCCATAGCCTGATCTTTTTTTTAATGCCCATATTTGTACTATACGAATAGAATATATTTCTCCTCAGCAAGTCTTTATCAACATACAGGATCATCTAGTGAACTTTGGGAATACGCAAACGTAGATGCAGGCTTATCTAGCCCCAAACGTGTCCCAGATGGCACCTTAAGAACCTGATTTTCCAGACTGTCACCTTTAATTGTCTTGTCTAGAACACCTTCACAGATGCCTTATGAGATGTCATAATAAACTATGGTTCCTATTAGGCACACATACATTTCAAATACAAAATTTTGTATTTCTGTTTATACATTATCTTGTTGTCATACTTTTGTAATGCTAGACAAATTGAACAGCTCCCCCACTAAAGATTATCATGACTGTCTGCCATGCTCCAGGGATTGCCCTTGGCCTTGAGGATGTAAGAACAAGTAGGTCAGGGTCTTTGTAAAACTCAGTCTAGTAGGGGAGACTGATACACAAACTAAGAATACAGTTTGAGAAAAGTTACAGCTGCTATATGAACAAAATACTGTGGAGCACAGAGGAAGGAAGGAACAGCAATTCTGCCTCCTCCGTAAAGTGCCCACAGACGAGGTACAAAGGAGGCGGTAATAGAGAATATGGCATTTTCAGGAAACCATGTTTTGTTTGTTTTAATCTGAGACTGGAGCACAACAACTTGGCAGAGGTAACTCTGCTAGATAGGAGAATGATACCAGAGGTAGTGCCTGCCAGACTATGGAGAACCTGCCTGACCCGTTTCAGAACTTGATCTTTGTCCTACTAGCACTGGGAAGCCCTTAGCCAGGGGACAAGCATAAAGCAGGCGAATGATTGAGAGGGGGAAAATACAGGGAATCATGGTGGCTGGTGGCAGAGTGAATGAAGAGGAGTGGTCTCAATAGCTCAGATTAGACAGGATAGAAAGAGAAGACATGATGTAGGCTATTTTTAAGTTTTCTATCCATAAAGCCCAGTGCAATTATGTAGACTATCCAGGGAACAAATGGTAATGGTAAAAACACAGAAAGATAGAAAGATCATAAACATGTGGAAAAGACAATGAAATTAAAATTTCATTAAGTCTCAGACTCTATGCAGAAATACACAGACCCAGAAGACACAGTCATACTCATAAGCCTTTTAAATGTCAATAGGAAAAGCAACCAAGTAAAGAAGATGAACACATGAGCTGTGTGCTTAACACATGAAAATTCCATGCGAAAGATCAGGGACAGAAATGGAAAATATTGTACAATTCAGAATTGTAACCAAATACATCTATATATCTATAAAATAAGAATGTCTCTAACACTGCTACTTTAAAAGTGAGTGGGTTCTTATCTCCATTTTCTATTTTCTATTTTAGATTTTTTGTCACATTTGTTTACAATTCGTTTTTTAAATTAAATGTCAAGACTGGTCTATTTAAGCTCAATTCAAAAAGAGAGAGAGAGAGAGAGACCGGCAAAATACATGTAAAAAAGAGCACATTATAAGGATTTGGAGTATATTCAAGGATAATACTGATCTTAATGATTTTATAAGTATATTCTCTAACTACAACCTATTTTGAATGACCCACCTAAAAACTAAACATACAAATATTTTAGTCTCCTAGTTCTTGTTCAAGATTCCTGAAATTCTACTTAAGAGTGTTTACAGCGCTTTCTATAAACTTACTGCCTTAGTGAGATTGGAAATGAAAATGGTATAAGTTTCCTTTCCAATACAAAACCTCTGTAGAAAATGTAGCTCCAGGTTTATGGGATTAATGCAGTTATCAGTATTTTCAATTAGCTATAATTATATCCACTCTACACAAACACACACAAAAATGCCAGAAAAATATAGTTGTACGTCAGCACACAAGAATTCCATATTGAGCAAACAACTGAAGAATTTAAAGCTGAAAACAAAAGAATATTTGACACTTCATAAAACTTCCTAAAACTTACAGCCTATGTTTAAGTCTCATGAATCTTACTGCTAAACCAAAATTTGAAAATGTGTTGAGTTCTAAAGTAAACAACACATTTAAAAAATTCTGGCTTAGCTATAAAAATTTAGTTTCAATTAAACTTTCCCCACCTCTTTTCTAGTTTACTAAAGAGTCCTTCTTAATTGATCTCTGGCATCTTCAGAATTGCTCTGTTTCAACCCCTACTTCCCGTCAAAATGATTGTTAATCTGATCCCACTTTCCAGTTTAAAAATCCCTTCAGTAAATCTCTATCAGTTGATGAATAAAATGAAGAGTCCTTAGAATATATAAAGTTATTCACGTGGCCCCAGATGCACCTGCCACATAGAACCACTTCACATTCTCAGAATATGCCAAAAACCACTTTCTTCTGCCTGCCTGCAACATCCTTTGACACCTTGCCCAACTCTTAATCCTTTACAATTTAGTCCTAGCTTAATCTTTGTTTTTTTTTGGGGGGGGGGTCTTATTGAATCCAGTGATACCACTCATACATTGCTGCTCTTTACCATAACATCAAGCTATCTAACTAGAATTTGAACTCAAATTCAGAAATTTGATCATTCATGTCTGTATCCCAGAGCTGAGCACTGTGCCTGGTGCTCAAATATTTGTTAAATTAAAAATATATATATATATCAGACAGGTTCTCCATTTGTGCCTGCTTAATCAAAAAAGTGTTCCTTTGGAAACAATGCAATGCAAAACACACACAAAAACAAAACAGAGTAGATGAAAATACTGAGAACACTGGACTTAGATGTCTGCTTAGTTAAAAAAAAAATAACAGAAAAGACTCAAAAGGCTTGAAATAGTATTCTCAGACTCTTTAATATATGAGGGAAAGAGAAACATGTTCAAATTCAGATGATCTCAAACCTTATGAAAGTTAACAATCTGTTCTTATCGTTCTTTCACAATTTAACCCCCTTTGAGACTTGGGAATAGTTCAATGGCAGTATTTTTAGAAAGCACACATTTTGCTCATGGCTAGGGGTGAGGGACAGGACTCATAACCACACGCAGGCAAGTAAGAATACCTTGCATTTCTAAATAGCCTCATCTTAGTTAGCTAACAGAACTCTGGAAATTAATCCTTCAAAACAGCCCAGATAAATATCAAGGTCAAAGTAACACTGAAGTTCCTCATTTTTGAAGCAACTTATTTAGACCCTACCTGAAAACCAGGAATCCAACGTGTAGCCATTAACCGTTTCCTTTCCAGACAAACTAAAACCTTTGGGCCAAGAAAAAAACGGAGCACATTAACATTCTAGAGTTCAAATAATTTACAAAGAGGAAAGCCCCTATCCTGTCAATGTATCTTATACTCTTATTTTTTATTAAATTATAACAAGGTTCCCCAACCCATAGCAAATAAGCAGCAGAAAATTAGGCACAAGAACACACTCACTCACCGGATAAGTACTGCCCCCTCTGTTTTTAAGTCCCCTTTAAGTGCCAGGCACTGTTCTTGGTGCTAGGGTGCAGTCAACACACCACATGAAATCCTTGCCCTCACTCCTTCAGAATCCCTACATAGATGCACCACAATCAGCTGGGCAATCATATTATAAAGCATATTTATAAAGCAAATGTATGTGCCTAATTGTCAAGGATTCCAGTTGGGTCCTAGGAATATGCACTTCCATAACCGACTCCCCCTTCCCAAGGTTGTTCTGAAGCAGGTGGCCCTCTGACTACACTCTTGATAAACAATGGTCTGAGAGCCTTCTGTTCAGCAGAAGCCAACAACAGAGTTGTATAAGGAAGAGAATGATCTAGTCTGAGAGATCTCCACTTAACATTATTTAAATTTGTTAAGTGTTGATAAAGGGTAGGTATCCATTATGTAGAAAACTCAGTCATGTAAAACATTACCGGTTTTCCAACACCCAGGCCCTGCAGAGCTCCTGGCCCCAGCAAAAAGCTGTTGCCCTAATGAGCATGCTGAGCATCGCAAGTCCACAGTGGGACCAACAAGAAAAAAAAAAAACCCTCTTTCGGTGTTTACCACAGACTGAAGCACAAGGGATGCTGCTGGCCCTCTCCCAGATTCAGTTCCTCACATGGTAAGAATGCAACTTCCTAGATAGTCAACAGATAGACACGCAGGGACAGCACACAGACTAGGAGGACAGGGTGGAGACACAGTGAGGGAGAGTAAGGCTGTCCACTCCTCCCCCTCCTGGAGCACAGCTGCTGGGCATTGCCTCTTACTCTGCCTTTTCTCTCACACATCATTTCTGGGGCTGGATCAGAAAAATCTGGAAATGTTAAAGAACTGAATACAGCTTTCATAACTCTTCTGGAGGCTTGCCCATTCTCTACAGATGCAGAAGTCTATTATTTCTTGCCATTTTTAGAAAGGAGGCAATGTTTGGTGTTAGAGACATCACTGGCAGTAATTCTGACCATCTCTAAACACAAAGCCACTTAATAAAACATAGTCCCCAATTTGGGAACACCGTATACATCTGAACAGTCCCCCAGATTCACTGTCCCTAAGGAAATGAAGAATTTCCCTTCTCTCCATCCTCTTCATCCCACTCAGCCTGGTGCAGCCGGAAATCATCTTCCCACTCTGATTTTCACTTCCATTGTATGAAGTATGGTCTACAATAGAGGAACCAGCAGCACTGAGGACAGGGAAAGAGAGTCAAGGCATATCTATTGTTTTCTCTTCCACCACTAACCTAAAACTCTTCTGGTCTGCTAAACAGCATCACCCTCTCCACCAGACTCCATCAGGCCTCCTGCCTGGCATGTTGTTCCTCACCTCAGAGCCTACTTGACACCATTCCTTTGATGAAACTCTAGAAGCAGCCAGAATCTGGCCTTCCTTTGAAATGTGATCAAATCATACTCAGTCCTCCAGGTGTGACTTTACCATGGAGAACTAAATGAAAAAATAATATAGAACAAGAAGGGGTCTTTTACCTATCCACACCCTTTCTTGTTGTCATTAGTAGCGAAGTGCTTTGCAAAATGGACTTATGTCTATTTCAGGGACAGACCTTAGGGACAAAGGTCACTTCACTCAAAATGCACCTTTCTGGATCTGATTTTTCAAATATGTAAAATGAAAGCGTCAGACCAGCTCTCTGCCAGATCTAAAATCCCATATGATCCTCCAGTGGTAGGACAAATGGAAAAGGAAACAGGTAGACTAAACTTGAAGTTTTGTATGGTGAAGGAACAGAGAGACTCTGACCAAGAAACCAACTCAGTATCAAAATTAATACCAGGACATTCTGAGAAAGAGACAGAAACTTGTACAGTCCTTATTTCCAACCTACTGAGGCCACCTCCGGGCCTGTCCTGTATTCCCTGAGACTCCACCCTCTCAGCCCGCATTTGGGTCCTTAAATACAGTATGGGCTTTTATCCCCACAAACTTTCAAAGGGTCTGCTGCTGCTTTGGGGGCATCTACACTACCTTGGAATTTTTTCTTACAAACACAGCTTCACACGACAAGCCTAGAGGCTCTCTTTGTTCAATATTATACTGCAGGCACATTATGGATTAAACTGACTTCTGTGCATGGGCCTAGAGTGGCCTGCTTCCAACCCTGCTTCTATGGGGACAGAGTTCCACACTGACGATTTACAAACAGCCATCTGGAAAACTGTCCATTCATAAACAGTGACTGCCAGCAGTAGACTAGTACTTGTATTTTTTAAGTGACCATTAACAGAATATAAAACAGGTGGTTATGGCACTATTTCTGGGCTTTAAATTAAAAGGTAACTAAAAGCTGCAATTTTAAGGCAGTTGAACAGCATGTATTTTAGCTCAAACATCTGGCATTTGAATTTCAGAACTCTGGAGAAAAACTGGGAGAAGGGAGGAAAGGTAATAGACAGGTTTATGAAGCTCTGTTGCTTTGCAATCTTAGACTCTTCTGACAGTCCTTCCCCCATCATGTCAGCCTTCTCCTGTAATTTATGTATCCACTTGGAAGCTGATTTACTTCCTGTCCCCCATCCCATGCCCCCAAAACAAGACCCATAATTGCAGTTCAATCACAGGCTAGAGAGAACGTTGCTATGTTTGATGTGTACCTGAGCTGTTGATAGGTGACACCAGTAACTGCTCTCCTCTCCCAAAGTCCTCTACCCCATACCCTTCAGATTCTGAACATTTATGACCTACTTCACACGAATCAACACCCTCAATCTTTTGCTGTGACATGAACTCAAAACAGTGTTCTGGCTGCCCTCTAAAATGGGCACCCACTCATGCAGTATTCATCAAATTGTCCTAAGGAAGGGGCACTGGAGATCCAAGGACAGACGAGACTGTGCCTTCCCAGAGCCCGACCAAGGCTGACCTCACTTCCAACCTCCAACTCAAATTCTTTCTCACTGAAATTCTTCCAGACATCAATAAACCAACAATCTTTGTGAGAATATATAAACACACACACACGCACATATAAACTTGCACCCAAATGATACTTTCAAAAAGTAAACATCTCAACTCCCTACCTTGGCCTACCTCCTCTGGCCCCCGACTCCCTTCCTCATGTCATTGACAGCCGCTCTCCCTTCCATTCTGTTGTCTCTGCTCACTCTGGCATCTGTGCCAACATGACCTGCCCCAGGGCCCTGGAACTAGCTGTTCCCTCTGTCTGGAAAGTTCTTTTCTCAGATTTCTGTCCCACTCCCAAGTATCATCCAGGTCTTTGCTCAAATGTTATGAAAAAAAAAAGGGGGGGGCCTTTCATGACCATTCTATCTACACCTTACTCCAGACTCATTATCTCCATCATGTCCCATTCCCTCACCATGTTTTATTGTACTTCAGGGCACATTATATATTATAGAATTTGTTAATTTTCTACCCTCTCCCATTCGAATGCAAACCCTATACAAGCAGAGGCACATTTAGATATTCAAACTGAATTCTGAAAATTAAAGTTTTTTTAAAAAAACTAAATTTAGAATTTTTTATAATTTGTATAAATATATATACTATTGTAGAAAATGTTAAAGCATCCTTGTTGAGTGAAAAAAAAAAATAAAGTTCAAAATCCTGAAGAGAACTTTCACTTTTTGTAAAAAATATGCATATATGTGGAAACACACATAGGAAATAGTCTGAAAGAACAGTATTTGTCTGAGTGGGTAAGGTTATGAGTTGTACTTTTTTTCTTTTTGATTTTATAATTTCATACCTGTTTTACAAAAGCCTATATTTCTATTAAAAGGACAAAAAAATACAAAGTATTGTAGTTGATTTCAAAAAGCAAACAAATGCAAGTTAGTGGAAATGAATTCAGAATAGACAAACTACAAAATACTAATACTACAATTACATAATGGTATTCTTTGTATCATAATGTATACAATATTGCCGAATGAGATCCCTATTTGCCTTCCCAGAACAATGAAATAATAAAAATTATTACAGTACACATTTCCAGTTTAGACTAATAGAGCACAATGCCACCCTTCCAGCCAGGGTATATTCCTCGGTGATCTGACAAGACAATAAAAGGCTGAGAATTTACATCTCACCTAACCTGTCCCAGTTAATAAAATAGAAAACTCAGTATTTCATTCTTTGTCATAAGAAGCATGGCAATTATAAAAAATTATCATCTGCCACTAAGGTAGTATCCATGCTTTGTATAAATTTAATACAAAGAATAAAGCACAAATTTCTAACATATATCTTTAGAAATTACATGAAACCACTATTTGTGAGGGCACTCGAACGCCATTTCCACATTGTTTCTCGCATTGCCATCTGTGCTACTTGTCATAAGGAAGACAGAGAAGCTAGTGTGTTGTGTTCGTGAAACCAAAATTGTATTTCATAAGAATCTAAAGATTGGCTTTTGATTTAATTCCAAACTTATAACAATTGTATTGGCTGGATGAGTAAAGGTAAGTGGGAAGAGGTATAAAATAGCTAAGTCCTCATCTACCATAACGAGAAGTCAGTATAAGTTATCTAAAGCTTATAAATCAAGAAAGAACAGTAAGGCATTGTTCAGGCACATGTACAAAAATACCAGAAGAAACAGATTAAGCAAAATAAAAGTTTCCACTAGGGGAGCCGGGGTGGCTCAGGAGGTTAGGTGACTGACTCTTGTTTAGGCTCAGGTCATGATCTCAGGGTGGTGAGGTGGAACCCTGGAGTGGGTTCTGGGCTCAGCGGGAAGTCTGCTGGAGGTCCTCTCCCTCTCTGCCCCTCCCCCCACTTGCACACGTGTGTGTGTGTGTCTGCACGCGCGTGCATGTGTGCAGGCATGCTCTCTCTCTTAAATCTTTAAGTTTCCTCTAAAAATTGTGTCAAGAATGGGCCCACACCTGTTAAATGTTCCTACAGCCCTGAGTGTCACCTGAGTACTTACTTTACAGGAAGAAGATTTGTGCTATGTCTGCCTTCTCCACAAAACTGCATGTATGCTTTGAGCCAAAGAACATGTTGCAGCATGTTCGCTGCTGGGATTCGCTGAGCCTACCACAGTAACTAGTACAAGGGGTACTAAATGAATTCTTGGTAAACATGGATGAAGTTTTCATACATGACTTTTCCAGTAAAAAAAAAAAAAAAAAGTCTTCCTCATATACAGGCATACTGATTTTGTACGCACCTATTATTCCATGGAGTTTTGGCTGGTATGCTAAATCCGGACGAGACTTTAGAGAGATGAGCCACCTGCCTCGATTTTTGACAAAAAGACTGAAAGTGTTAATGACATGCCAGGGTCATGCCGTTATTCAAAGTGTCTGATGGGTGAGCTCACAAAAATGAGTTGGTATTTAACTCCAACCACTTTCACGTTACAGATTAATAATATAGAAGCCTCACTCATACTTACAGAAAATGTCAAAATATCAAATTTCTTTGCATTATAAATACTACTTTATTTACAGCCTTAATTGTAACTTTTCTCCTTTGAACAAGTTAATGTAGTTCATTCATTCTTTGGAAGATCTCTGCCAAGTCAGGATCCTAAATTCTCTTGATTTTTACTCATTTATGCACAGATATTCACCAGGTCTTAAACTAGTCTTTCTTCCCCTGAAGTAGGTAATCCACATAATTTTTTTATGTATAAAAAGGTATAAAACGAAAAGTCTCCCTCCTGTTCCTCATTTCTTTTTTTTTTTAAACTTTTTTTTTTAAGATTTTATTTATTTATTTGAGAGAGAGAGAATGAGAGAGAGAGAGAGCACATGAGAGGGGGGAGGGTCAGAGGGAGGAGCAGACTCCCTGCAGAGCAGGGAGCCCGATGCGGGACTCGATCCCGGGACTCCAGGATCATGACCTGAGCTGAAGGCAGTCGCTTAACCAACTGAGCCACCCAGGCGCCCCTGTTCCTCATTTCTTGAGCCAGTCTCCCATCCCCCCTTGTTAACACAGCACAGAATAACAGACTTATTTCACACTCCGCTGTTTATACAGAAATGGGAGCATACTACACACAATGATTTCCAGCTTGCTTTTTTCTTTTTTCTTAATGAATTCTGGAGATATTTCCTTATCAGTACATAAAAAGCTTTATCATTCTTTTTGGCAGCTGTGTAGTATTCTATTATATGATTGGACCATGATTTATCACTTAGTCCACTTGATGGGACCCAAGTGTATTCCCTCTTTTGCTATTAAAGCAACACTGCAATGGCTAGCCTTGCAGAGGCAATGTCGGGCCTGTCTGCAAACTGTTTACATCTGATGGAATTCCTACAGGGGAAGTGTTGAATCAGAGTATGTGAATATGTAATCCTGAGAGAACCTGTCCAAGGTTGGACACCAGTTTACTCTCCCACCAGTCACTACTTCCAGTTTACCCACCTCTAACTCGTTTTGCTTATCAATTAGGTAGAGTATGGTGTCTTGCTATACTTTGTTTGCAGGTCTTTTGAAGGAGATTGACCCTTTTCATGTGATTAAATATAGATCTGTCCTTTGATAGATACATACATTTGTTTTCCTTTTCTCGGCTGTCAGGACCACAAAACTCTTTATTGTACAGAGCACTGACCCGAACCATCTGGGCAGATGTCCAGCTGCATGCCATTGTTTTTTATTTCCATGCAAAACCATTTCTAGGACGAGCTTTCTTTTATGGGTCTTCCTAAGCTAAGCAGAGGACGCACTCACATAATGCTGTAAACTCTGAGTTCAGGAAGGAGAATTTGACTCTACCACAGAGGCTGTGACACTTCTGATTAACTACTGGACCTCTCCAAGCCTTAAATTATAGATCTGTAAGATGGTGTAAAGACACCTCTCTCAAAGGTTGCTAAGAATTAAGTGTATGTATATATTTAAAGTCCCAAGCACAAGGGTTGGGTCTGATTAGGGCCTTAATAAAGGACGATTTAGTTTTGTCATCACCAATCTGTCAGGCAAAAAAAAAAAAAACACACTTGATTAAGCAAACAGTTGTTTCACTGCTTTGGGATACCTGCAATTAAATACCCCCAGGGATTACACATAGAGGGATAGTCCTGCTGGAGCTGTACTACTGGCCATTCACAACTGCCAACCAAACATTAAGAATGAGTTGTTCCTGGTCGCAAAGCTTCAACTTGTTTCTCTATAAACATTAAGCTATTTTGTATAAGGATCTCCACTTACGTGAAATGTTAATTCCCAAGAGGGTGTGCTTTTCTGCCTCCATCTAGAACTTGCCAAACCTGTGGAGTCTAGGAAGAGCAAGAGGAATAGAAGAAAAGCACTTGCCACTCACCCTGCTGGTCCAGTTACTGTACCATCTCCCCAGTATTCGGGTTGGCAAAGGATGTTAATCAAACCACGCACAGAGAAAAGTTAATAATGTGGGAAGATATTTTGGAAGTCCAAATAAAGCTCTCATAAAATATTTGATAGTCATGAAACAGTAAGTATATCCTGAACCAAACAAGTCACATACGCCACAAACATTTTTGACTTATAACGAGCTCATCTTGAGAACACAGATGTACATGTTCATCTCCTCTGTTAATTTATGAACTATTCGAGAGCACTTTTGGTCATTCACTCATCTTTATTCCCACTGCGTGATACCATATTTGACACATGGCAGTCAAATTTATGGAATGAACAGACTCCGAATACATGACGTTTTAAGCTTTTATTTCATGCTGATCTTTTCTTCTCAGGAGATAGCCCAGATCATTTTTCTGGGTTTAAATTTACACCAACCTATGTTTTCTCACTACCACAGTTGTATCAGCATTTCTGGCATAGCTAGGCCGCAGTGTGTTTCATCAGAACTCTGGTTAGGAAATAAAATATTTTATCTTGAAGGGAACATTATTTTCCTCTACAAAATTTGTTAATATCCCTTTACATATTTTCCTCTGAGAGGAAAAAAAATGCTATCATCGTTTCAATACAGTTAGAAGTTCTAATGACATAAGTTTATTGTGGGACAACGTGAGGTACTTGCAATTTTAACATTTAGAATGTACAACTGAGTTAGCTTACAAGGAATGCCATCACCAAGAAACAGAATCCCCAAATTAGGCACCTGGCAGATACCCTGTTAAACCGCAAAGATAGAAATCTCACTTGAAAGATCTAGACTGTTTTGGGGTGTTGAAACTATATTTCTACTCTACTTCCAAAAGTAGCTTCTATGCTTTAAGTCAACCTGGGAGTTCAAGATTCTCGGAAAATACATACTGCTGTGGACTTCTGGAATTTTCCAGTCTTTATTACAATGGGTATGAACTGCTGATGTGGTCTTTCAAGACCACACAGGTATCTCCTATGCAAATAAACTAGTTACCAATTAATTATTTCCTATAATGCTTTCAAATCAATGAAAATAAAATCACCATGAAAATTCAGAGAACAAAGCTCCCTTTCCTCACACACCTGATGCTGTGGTCAACACTGGTCCTTTAACCTGAAGGCCAGCAGCTCTCATGCATCAGGGGCACTGCTGACATTTTTTATGAGAATATCTCCTGCACAGCAAGCCAGTAGCATCCAGCTCCACCCATTTAACACCCTCAGCCACGGTGACAAGCAAAAATTCTCTAAACTTTAAACAGAGAGTCAAACACTGTAGAAACCTTTTAAGATCCCTCACATCTCTAAATGCCCGATTCAAGAGGGAGGGTACTACTGGTAGCTGAAAACCACTAGTAAGTGCTTTAATGCTCTGTCAACAGTGATACACTCCTCACCTGAGCTAGGTAAAGGGGACACCAAGAGGAATAAGACACAGCCCCTGTCCTTGGTCTAGTGATTGTCTTACCTCATTTCTATCAATAACAATATACTAGAACACTGAAAGGAACAGGAAAAAAAAAAAAAAGTGTATCTGAAATGGGCCACATTTCTGCAACAAAGTACGAAAAATTCCCATTGGCTTACATATTCAAATGTATTTTGAATGAGCATAGTTCAGAAGGGTGGTGGGCAAGATGGTGTGGAAAAAAGAACCAGAGCTTTAGAGTCAGAGAAACCGAGGTTCTTATCTCACCCCTGAAACTTATTACTCTCATGATTTGGGGTAAATCATTCTCTACTGGGAGTGGTATCCTACCGCCCATCCACCTGGGTGGAGGTGTTTGGATTATCCCAGTTACTGGAGGATGCTACTGGCAATTAGTGGGCGGGGTCATGGATACAAAATGTCCTGCAAAGGACAGCAGAGTCCAGTTCAACCAAGAATTGTTCCACCCAAGATGCCAACAGTGTTCACCATTAAGAACTCTCCACCCTCAGTTTCCTCAATTGTCAGAATAGTGATCAGCATACCAACCTTCAAGTCTAAGGGTGAGGTTTAAATGAGATGCTGCAAGTAAAAGTACCCAGCCCAGCAACACATGCACAATCAGCCCTTGATAAATGCTGGTCTCACCTTACTATCCCGTCTTGAGTTAAAATGTCATACAGAGCTCCTTTTAAACAGGTCCATCGTGTGTGATAGAGCAAAGAAACAAAAGTGAGCATTTTCTCAAAGCGGAGAACATTAATAGGCAGGCATCCTCCAAATTTCACATTCTAGTAGCGTCTAACAGGTTTTCACAAAAGTACTCTAAACTTTAAATCGAGAGCCAAATACTGTCTAGAGACCTTTATGACCTAGCTCCAATCTTTCTTACTGCCTCTTTCACTCTGTCCCACTAATGTATATAGTCCCCAGTAGATCATAACCTCCTATAGGCCTTTGCTCAGCATAGAATACCTGTTCCCCATTTCTATCTTCCTGGCTAAGTTCTCTCCTAAAACACTACTGATGTCTTGAAGACCCAGGTAAAACTCCCTCGACCGTGAAGCCCTCCCTGCTATCCCCTACCACTTCTAATGAGTCCTTTCCTTGTGTGCTCATAAAATGGGTTAAACATTATAGCAGTGATTCTCAAATTGGGATCCACAGAACGCAGAGTTCTCAAGTTTCCTATGAAAGCTTGTTACATTTTTCATTTCCATATGAAAATAACTAAATAAAACTTAATAAAATAATAATAAATAATAATAAAATAATAAAACTAAATAAAACTAAATAAAAAAAAACTAAAATACAAGAACCTCCTGAATCTGGTCAGTCACCCTAGAACAGTACTAACAAGCAATTCAAGTGTCCATACTTAAATTTGCAGTGTTGATGTAAACAGACCTTTTTTAACAGCCAAAGGTTAATGAGAATAGAATAGCAAACTCAATGCATAAATGATGTGTTCACACCAAATGAAGCCCAAGTAACTTAGAGCACACCATAAAAGCAAAGGTTTTCCTACGGTTCAAATAAGGAAATATTGGAAAACCTGAATCATGGCAGAGTACAGAGTTGTAGAGTCATGGCAACACCAAAGACTGTGTTTGTCCCAGTTGGTACCATTTGTATTTTGTGGGTAGCCAAAAAAGAGTTTTCAGGATAATGCTTAAAAATTGACTTTTATTGGTCTTATGGTTATGTTTAATTTTCATTCTGTTCTTAAGGAATTCTGTGAAGTCCCATTTTGTATTTGCACATGCATAAGTTATATAATGAAATTCATATAAGCCAACACTCCCAGTGTTGAAAAGGAGACTGTACAAGTTTAAAGTTTGAGAAAATGCATTTCAAGTACACTGAAAAAAATGAGAAAGCAGGTATTAATCCTTAATATATTTTAAGGGGCCTCAGAGTTGCAGGCGCAGCATCCGACTTAATACTTGTTCACTGACTGAAAAGTAGCTATGTGACTTTGGGCAATTTTAACTGTTTTTTTACAGTAAAATGAGGACACTGATCACAAAGGTTTGCCCAACCTCAAGTGTAATATCCATAAAACTACTTTTGTAAATTGTTAAGTGCTAGATACATGCATGAAATGTACTAGTATTGCTGTTTTCAAGTGGTCTTTTCAGCTTCTTATAGTTCCTTGAGAGAAAGGACCCCTTTTTTTCAGTCATCTTTACATCCCTACCACACTGCATGTCTGCTGTTGGGGTCACCGGTATAAAAGGTAAACTGGGCTCCTATTACAACTACAAGTTTTCACTGCCTCTAAGAGAAACAGCCAAAATACCCTTTCATTTGAAATAAGAGCAGAGTGACAGATCGCAATTCTGTTTCCAATCTTGTTAACACCAGGGTGTTGTGTTACTAGGACACTGGGTACTACTAAGAGTTTCCATTTGTTTCATTAAACTTTCAATAAGGGCTTTGTGTGTGTTTATATTCTTGAAAAGAAAGATTTAAGCTCATTTAAAAGGTAAAACACCCACAGAAAGGATTACTGCTATCTCCTAAACTGGCAAGTTCTAAAAAGATGAGGACAAAATTAGTGTTCATATAAGCACAATTAAAATTCTCAGTGTCAAAACGCCACAGCCTGTCCCTATCTGGAGATGAGAACGGAGAAGTGCTAAGTAGACAAGAGGCTAGTTGCTAGAGAGGTTATCCAGAGAGAGAGATTAGATTTGAGAAGTGTCTTAAAGAGCCAAATTAGGGCAGGAAGGCAGGCAGAGTTTCAGCACAATTCTGTTATGAACCTGAAATTGGCCAGCCTATTCCTTTCTAACAGTGATTCAAGTTGCCAACTTTTGCTGAGTCTACTTGGAATTTCTTTTAAACACCGCTTCTATATTATCCAAGATGATTAGTGTTGTTGCAGTGATGGCAGGCACCTCAGGCTGTCTGCCCACACCAGCAGATCTGACATTCTGGTTGAACCCTGTCAGACTTCAAAACTATTTTTAACTACCGTGTAACTTTGAATTTTAAATTCTCCCTTAACAGGGCAACTATAGGTGAAGCTTCGCAGGAAAAGTTTACCAATTACAGGTGCTTTCTTGGAAAGATGTGGAATTAACAGTCATTCATAATGGAAATGTTTCACAAGTAGGGAAACTGAGGAACACAAACTCCTAGAATCAAATCACAAGACCTGAATACTAATGACACCAGCACAGTCACACAGTTCTGCTTCCTATCCATTTTCCTCGTGTCCTCCGCGCAGTCTTTAAAACCTAAAGTAAAACATAGCTTTCTAGAGAGCGTCCTTCCAATCAAAACGGATTACACAATTCCGGTGCAATTTGGGAGAGGACAGAGTATAAGCCTGTCTTCTCATCAAAAGTTTAAAACAGTAAGATGTGTTTCATTTGACCCCTCTTCCTCCCTCAAAATGGATGAAAAGACTCAGGAACCGGCATTTTAAGGAGAGCCGTCTATACACACATATATATACTCGATTTTACAGCAGGTGGAGGAAGAAGCAAAGACTGTAGAGAAGGGGCACGTTTTCCATGCTGACACCAAGAGAGAGGAGTCCTGGTTTTTGGAATCTGTTGGGGAACTTGAGGGAGATATCTCCAAAGAAACAGGCGTAAGGAGGGCGGCATCATTTAAATGTCCAGGCAATGGTAAATAAAACTAGCGGGGTTTTTGTATTTTGACTAAGTCCTGGGAACTCATTATCACAATTCTTTAAAAAAAAAAAAAATCATTTTGAGTAAATTTAAATAAGATGGCAGAACACCAGCTGAGGGGGTGGCGCTCCAGTGTTTTACCTTTCCCTCCCGAGTGGTTTCGGGTCGCACCCGCCCTGCCCCGGCTGGTGGCTCGGCTCGCTCACAACTGTTTCCCATTACGGCCGGCAGCACGCCGGGGGACTCGCTTCTGCCACAGAACTTGGAGCGCAGACGCCAGTGTGGGACGGGAACAGAATCACGTACCGGGAGGGGGAGGTGGGAAGGAAGAGCGCCGCGCCGGCTGGGCCCGGTGGGAACGCACCCCGCCGCGGGTCACGAACTTCACCCGGATTTAACTAACCAAGGAAAAGGGAGTGAAGCGGCACGGGAACTGGGCGAGGAGGAGGAAACTTTAGCAAAGGAGAACAGAAAGTGGCGAGCGGAGCGTAGCCTGGCCCCAGAACCGCTGGCTGCAGGCGGTCGGGCTAGGGGCCCCCATCAGGCGAGTCCGTGCAGGGCCCCCCGACGTCCCCCGCGGCTCTCACCTGGCAGCGCCCTGGACTGGAGCGCGCGGCTGGATCGTCCCCGGCCTCTCCTCCTCTTCCTCTTCCTTGTCCCGGGAAGGGCTTCGGGGAGCGAAGAACCGGGAGAAGGTGTGCCAGGGGGCGCCGCTCCTCCTCCGGCCGCCAGACATCTCCCCGGTGCGGCTGCCGGTCCGGGGCCGTCCGCGGGGAACGGGTGAGGCGCTGTCCTGCGCCCGGAGCCCGGCGTGGCGCGACCCGGCGAAGGCAGGACGGACTCGGCGCGGGCCGCCGGCACGACTCAGTCCATCCCCGGCAGGAGAGTCGCGGGTGCGACGCGCTCCCCGCGCGGCGGCTGGTCTCGCGGCGCGCCGGCTCCTCCTACCGCCCCCGGCTAGCCCGCCCCCGGGAGGAGCCAGACGCCGCGGCCCCGCCCGGAGCTCGGGCACAGCGGTAGTCGGCCGGTTTCCCGCCCAAACGAGTTCAGGCTGCAGCAACCCATTTGGCTTTGCGCTCAGTTTTTACTCTGTAATACTGATTTGTTTTCTACTCGCCAGCCAGTGAGCGAAAACAGTACTCGGACTTTTGAAAGAAGTTGATGAACTAGAGTTTGTGAAAACACCTGGTAAAGTGCGGTATCAGAGTGCCTTGGGCTGTCTTTCAGCTAACAGCTACTCCAAAGACACTTTCCACCAGGGCTGCAAAAGAGGATACCCCAGGGCGGAGTCCCAGAAGTGAAGGTGGGGGCGTAGGTGTCCTGTAGGTCTGTCAACTCATTTCTTGTTCAGCTCCCTTATGTGTGGAGAAACTTTCCCTAAACCCAGAAGCTCTTTAAATTTCTCACACTCCATATTACCTACTATTCTGCGAACCTCCTACAAAAAGGACACTGATCAAAAAACAAGTGATTTAAACATATTTTGTAGTCGTTACACAGACTTAACTGAAATCTGGAAACCAAATAGTCTTTAAGAATGCTAAAAACAAGGACAGTCTAAATACAGTACTATGGAATTTCTTAGTTTTTTTTTTTCATGTTTTACATACAGAAAGCCCTACATAATTTATACATCCTGATGAGTTTGGAGATAAACATACACCCGTGAAACTGTTATCACAATCTATGCCATAAACCTCCAAAAGTTTCCTCCTACCCTCTTATTTGAGAACACTTAACATAAAGTGTGCCTTTTTAGTAAATTTTTAAGTGTACAGTACAGTATTATTAACTATAGGCACAATGCTGTATAGTAGAACTCTAGGAATTTCTCATTTTCATAACTGAAACAAACAGTACCTTTTGACTAAGAGCTCCCTGTTTCCCCCTCCATTCCACTCTACTATGAATTTGGCTATATTAATTGATCATGTAAGTGGTATCATGTAGTATTTGTTCTTCTGTGCCTGACTTATTTCATTAATACAGTAGTATGGATTTTCTTAGTTTTTTTGTACCCTAGTGGCTAGAACAGAAAACATTGAGGCCCCTTTACCCCAGGTGTTTTGTTTTTGTTTGCTTGTTTTAAGAATAAATTGCTCCTGGGACCGTGTAGAAATCAGAGATATTTACAGAGATATCAGACATTTACTTGTATAAAAATTGTATACAAGTAAATGAAATGCCCAAGGCAGTTTTGGCTTGGGGAAGGGAAGGAAGGTGCCTTGGGTTGTCATCCCTCCTCTAACTTTGGGTGCTGGAGAAAAGAAGGTTGCTTATGAGTAAATTAGACATCTATAAGCCCCAGTCGTTTTAGCATCAGCTGGTGACAGTTGAGTTTCCCTGCCATCCCACAGCTGCCTCCTAGAAGCACTCCTGCCCCTACTAACTGTGGCAGAGCCCAAGGCACTCATCCTAATTTGTTCTGGCTTTGATTCAACCCACCAAAGCTAAATCAGCCCAGTTTCCTTCAGCTTGGATTCAAGACTTACCAGTGCTTTCTCATTTGGAAATATTTCCTCCTCTGTGAGTCTGACAAAATAGGAAAAAGCTAGAATAATACACAGGACAAGTAAAGTTCCCAATTCTTGCCTTATTATTTTAGGGGAGAATCTCCATTAAATGCCTACTTACTAGAAAGCCCAGAGAACATGAGAACAAAGAGAAAACAAAGCAAACTGTTCCCTCCAGCTAGAAGGCCCAGAGAATAATTTATCTCCCCAAAGTTAAGGGACTACAAGATGTATCCCCCATTTCTACTGTGAAAAGTGGGCCCTATGCCCTAATGCCCACCCAGCGGGTGGATTGTTTGGGAAGGCTCTCTGGGGATAAAAGTGGGTCGGACCCAGCAAGATTTAGTACTGAATTATGGTTTTAACCAATAATAATAGTTTTCTAAGAATAATTTCTCTGAAAAATAGTTCTCAAGGAAAATGCTGTCATATTTCTTCAATAGCCAATATCCTGCATAAGTGAGAAGGCTTCAGAATCATAATGTGTAACATCTGTCATAAAAATTTTCTACAGTGTTGGTGAGGATAGTATAAGTAATGGAAATAATGCTACTGCTCATCCAGCTAGAATCTCTTCTATTGATGAACAGCTTGTAAAGCTATAAGATATTTTAGATGTTATTAAAGGCCCCTAAAGTGAACAGTTGGGCCAATTCACATCTATGATAGGTTTTTTTTCTCCAAAGCAACTACTTCATGAAGGAAACAATATCTAATGATACTCTAATCTCCATTCTGTGGTAGAACAAAGCAGCACTTTGATTGAATTGTAAATACAAATGGTGCCCTGCCTCCATTAAGGCAAACTTTGTCTATGAAAGATTAAAACCATAAAACAATGACACCTAAATTTTCATCGATTTGCTTTTCTAGAAAGTATCAGTTTCTAGATAGCCTATATCCTTATATTCGGACTCATAACTTCTGAATACTAAGTTATTAGTATTCCTTGCATTAGGAAGTCTGTAAAAGTGTTGAATTTTAGAGTTGTGAGGATGTTAGAGATGAAAATTTAACAAAGTTGTCTTCATTTGATCATTCAGTTGTTCCACAGCCATTTAGTGAAGGCCTATGGTAGAAGCATATTTACTGTGAAACTGACAAAGCTGAAGTCTCAAGGCCCCTGACTGGCACGGTCTCTTCCAATGTGAACTTGGGAATGTGATCACATGGTCATGTGTTTTTGTGAAATCTATAAAAGTAAATGTTTTAACTGCAATTGATTAAGACCACAGTTTCTTTCCACTTGGATTCCCACACCCCTGCCCCCAGGATCATACTTCTCCTAAAGTCAGTTGGTGTTGAATTTATTGGGGACATTTTGGCATCTTCTGGGGAATTTGAGTAGGAAATATACTTAGTGGGGTGTATTTATGTGGTTGTATCTTCAAAATTTAGTTAAGTTATTGCTTAAATTTGTTTGTCTATTGCGCAGCTCACCAAGCATTATATCCAAGATGCAAGACCAGAGGTCCTATTAAGACACAAACATATCCTAAGACCTCTAACACTGAAAATATGTAGGTAGTAGAGGTGAAACAAGATTTGAAATGTATCAAAAGGGGACTGGAAAATTATTCCAATAATCCAAAGACAAAATACAAGAGGAAGAATCACTTCTAATTGATGTAATTTCTCTCATAGTAGGAATATGTTCAATAATGCAGTATAGGGGCGTTTGGATGGCTCAGTAGGTTAAATGTCTGCCTTTGGCTCAGGACATGATCCCAGGGTCATCAGTATCCCTGCTCAGGGGGGAGTCTGCTTCTCCCTCTTCCCCCCCCCCCCGCCACCACTTGTGCTCTCTCATTCACTCTCTCTCGAATAAATAAAATCTTAAAAAAATTAATGTATAATGTATACAATTTTTATAATTGTAAATGCATGAAACTTTTTAAATGAAAATCATGTAACATAGAATTTATCAGAATTCTTCATTGTAGGGCACAAACCCATAGCAGCAGTACAGTGAGTATATGTGTGACAGTGTTACATGTTTACATAGCCCTTCCATCAATAATACACTCAACCAAATGTATAGAAAATGATATTAGAAAATCATCATCAGGGCGCCTAGATGGCTTAGTTGGTAAAGCATGTGATTCTTGATCTCTGGGTCATAAGTTTGAGCTCCATGTTGGGTATAGAGATTACTTTAAAAAAATTTTTTTTTAAATCATTGTCATATGAAAGTCTATCAAAGAGTATACTATAAAAATTAAAAAAGTAGTATAGAGGTATGCCAAGGAGTTAATGGAAAATACATTGGTTTTCTAGATTTTGTGATGTTTGTTTTGTTAGTCAACTTTTTAAAATTGGTAATTTGCATGATTTCTTTTTTCACTCATTTATCTAATTTTTATTCTTATTTTTAAATCATTTTTCTTTAAAAAAGGACCCCTCAAGTTATAAAAATCTTCAGATACCTCCGAACCTGGATCTGTCCCTGAGTGCCAACTATATGTCAGACACATGCTCATTCTTAGAGATACAATGAATGAGTTAGATACTTTCCCTCAAGGAGCAAGTTTGATGGGGCAAACAGATGAGCAAAGAGGGTAGAACAGGGGAAAGCTTTCTATATAGGATGGACTCCCATTATAATATAGAAGGTTCCAGGAAGGTTCAGAGGAAATAACTGTCAGTATGCTCTCTTCTTCTCTATCTCCTGTGGCCACCATGACTTCCACAAAAAGACTGCAATTCAATAGCTTATTTGATACATGAGAAAACCTGAAGTTCATCATACTGTGATTCCCAAAGCATAAGCACTAAACTCCTCAAAAGTATGAGAACAGACTAAAAGTGCTGATCCCTGAAGCATTTAAACAAGGATGCAAGTGTAGTTTAGAAATGCTAAGCTTCTTTTTCTGAAAAGTCCACAGAGGGATAAGCTTCTGTATATATCTTAGAGCACAGTATTTACTGTGTGGCAGGTGGCCCAGGAATATTAAGACAGCTGTCAACATCAAGGAAAGCACCAGCCCATGAAAAGCAAGCAGATGGATTGGGGTACTTCACTAGCTGCCTCCTAGAATAAGAGCTGTGCGTGGCCAAATGAGACAATGTCATGCTGCCCAGGGCAGCAAAAAGCTATTACCAGATGTAAGCGCTCAATTAGGAGATGGGGCGGGGGAATATCCTCCCCTTTCCTTTGTTTGCATAGCTCAAGTTTTCATTAAGAACCACAACAGCAAATAAGAAAGGGGGGAATGATGTTAGCATTTTTCATTCTGTTATATTCTGGTTATCATGGTTTGTAACATGGGAAAATGCCTCAGTCTTGCTGCTTCAATGAGAGCAGATGGTGAAATTTTTAAGTAATTGGTTATTCAGACTTCTATGGGATGCATGAAGTTTTATTGTATTGTGTCTGGCTTTTATTTCTAGAACATGTGGAGATTGAGATCTTTCAAACACACATCTTTCAATGTTTAAATTAAGATGTGTTAGTCTGACCTAAATCACATTTACTCTTTTCTTCTCTTGATATAATTGTAAAGATAAATGAATCCTTTACAAAAGTATAACATTAACAATTCAATATTTATTTCTCAAACAGTGAAAAAGTTGGTAATACTAAATCATTATATTCTGAAAAGTATATAAATAGAAGAAGGTTTCTTTGGCAAACACAGATTATGAGATGTATTCTAAAATAGTAACGCATACCAATTCACTTTGATGTGTCTTTTGAGTCAAATGCTATCTAAAATATAAAGTCATATGTAGAATATTAACTTTTATTAATGTAGCTTCATAAGCATGACACACATAATGGCTCAGAATAAGAATTTACTATTGCATGAGAAACTCAATTCCTATGTTTTTTCCCTAAATATTTCTTCTGAATACATAAGCTATGTACTATATTGTGCATATCTGATATACAATTTTAAATGGAGCTATTCTGTGAAGAATAATTATAAATTTTTTAACACTATATTAGTGTTGAATACAAATTTTATTAGGGCTTCATAAAACAAAGCTTTAAAGTAAAATGATAATTGGCTGGTGAATTGGGTTTCTTTTTTCTTATTAGGAACATACATGTCCCAGAATCCTGAATTCTCTTACTATGGACACGTTGTTCCCAGTTTAATTTGTTGCAAATGGTTTAAAAACAAGGCATAGAGGCAGCTGTTATTGTGAGCAAATGTTTTGATTAGAGAGAGAAAGCAGCTGGATATGATACATGCTGTCATATAAGATGAACTACACTTTCCACACAGGGCCTTTACCTAACTTAAAACTGAGATTAACGTTATTTCATTTACATGAGTTTTCTTTGTATATAATGGAATATAAATCTATTCACTTTGCTTATAATCTGGGGTGATGACATACTGAATATAGTGCTGAATATAAATTTGACATACTTATCGATGGAAATCTTACATGATCCATTATGAAGTAATATTGACAAACTTTCAAAAAAATTTCATTTAAAAATACTGCTCAATGTAGTACCAAAAAACTCTGTATGGAGTTTATAAAACCAAGTGTTACTGTAGTGGATATAATTCTGATTTTTTAGAAATGTAGCAAGTACATTTCTCAATAACTCCATTTTGAAAGATCTGTATAAATTCATCAAACTATAATTTAACTGGTTTTGCAAATAATGAACAAAAGCATCCTGTATCAAATATTTCCATCAGTCTATCCTTGCAACTGAATTCCTCCTTCACCTCTTCCAGTCAACTTTTCACTGGTAAAGAGAAAAAGGAATAACCTATGACAAAGGTAAAACAGAAGTCAAGAAGTTACAATAGGAATATTTTGACTCGATTATGGAACTAAAAAGATAATTCTCATAAATTGACCTCATATTAATAACCATTCTTAAATATCAACCATGCCTATATTCTATCTTCTATTTTATTGTTCCTTCAGCTTCTCAAATAAGCACTTTTAGGTAGTTTCCTAATAAATCATTTGGTTTACCTCTCATACAGGTAAGTCTATTGACATACTTCTTTGAATTACCAAGTCTGGAAGACAAATAATTAAATGAACAAATGGTTTTTTGAACCTCACAGTTGGTATTAACTCAAAAAAAAAAAAAAAAAAGATTCCATTTCTATCTGGTTCAACAGGAACTCCACTTCAAATGATCAATCACGTATATCATCAAATGAAGTAGCTAACCACACCACAGTGTAGAATTTGTCTCTATAAAACTATCAACCACATGCAGCCTGAGGGGAATGGAAATCAACTTACTCATTTTAAATTCTGCCATTTTCATTCCAGTTCTTCCTACTGCTTAAGTACATTCTGTAGGTATATTTGGTCTGCATAGCTTAAATAAAACACAATCTAGCTTAGAAAAAAAATGTATCTTTAAATAAAATTTAATAAGTAGCTACTTGTTGGCAAAACTCCTCCTTAGTTGGTCAGGAAGGTATCAGAGAACTTAAACAAATTTACATATTTATTGAAAAATCTATTAATCAGTCTACATTTTGGAAAGACAAAACAAAAAACCAAGAAAATGGAAAATTCTGAAATTTGTAAATAGAATCTAAAGATCATTGACCTAATATTCATTACTCCAGTGTTATGTGCTTCAAACTTGATTAGGAGATTTGGTGGGAGACATATATATTAAAAAAAGAAAGAAAAATAATATCTCATTTACAAAAAGTTATTTTATAGTCTTCTGCCCACTCAATAACCTCTTACTGAATACTTCCAGGTCCTGTATTTGGTGATTGGAATATAACACTGATGTACCATCAAGAAGCTCAGTCTCAGAGAAGGAAGCAGAACTAAGCAAAAGTTACAAATTATAAGACAATGTGATAATGGAAACATGTACAGGGGCAAAGGGAGAAGAAAGTGCCTAACTGTCTCACTTGGGCAGGTTATACTTGGGGTCCAGGATAGATTTCACAAATCACAGCTCCAGAAGTATAGATCATAAAGTCCTGCAACTACAACCAGTTAAAACACCTATTGACACATATTCATATTAGAAATCTATATTAGATAAAATTAATGAATTTATAATCAATCAAATTTATAATTAGATAAAATCTATATTAGATAAAAAAGCAATATCAAAGCCCATAGGAGTGCACAAAATATTGGGCCAACAATAGACATATAATTAATATATACTGTCTGATTCAGTGAGAAAATATTGCAATAAATGGGTGCTACTACATTGTGAATCATCAAATACTATGTGTAACATAAGAATATTCAAGGACTTTGGACTATCATACCAAAGATGAAACTACCTTTAAGTGAACTCTGCTACATTCTTCAAAATAATTGCATAATTAAAAGTACATGACAAAGATAAGGTATGAGAAATATGCAGGTAGAGAAACTGTTACACTGATTCTAACATGACCTACATAATGTGAGTTTACAGCTGCCAATTATTGACCAAGACAGGTCAGACCAGTAGTTCAGGCAGGAGAAGTCTTACTACTAACCAAATACCTAATTTAGGACCAAAATCAAGTATATGCAAAAACTAGTTTGACACGTTTGACATTCTTATTTAAATTGTCTTTCTTATAGCTATTACCTTGGATTCACTCTAAAAGTTGTCAGGTCGATGTTATTACTATCGTGAAATCCAGAAAGTCACTTGGCCCATCTTTATGATTATGGTTAAAGTGTTCCCGCCCCTAAAAATTGGCAGCAGTACTGTATTTTCTAATATTATATATGTAAATTTCAAGAATTCTGTAATTCATAAGTATATCCATATTCCCATAATGGTTGCAATTATCAATATATTCAGGTAGCCGATTTTTATATGAGTGAAGCAATTTCAGACTTTCTTTTTTGAAAATAAATTACACATCTACTGCATGCTGTTCTGGTTATTCTCATGGAGAATGCCATTTGCTTTATATTGCTATTTCATATAAAATTATTTTTATCTACACGTAATTTTTATTTTGAAATTATTTCATACTTATTGAAAAATTACAATAGTATAAAGAACCTCTTTCATTTAATGAACGATTTGAAAGTATGTTGTCAAACTAAATGTCCTATCACCCCTAAATAATTTGATGTATTACTTAATAAACATGACCATTGTCCTAAAATCCTAAATAACCAAAACATAAACCCTCAAAATCAAGAAAGTAATGTTAATAAGTACTACCATCTTATCCTCAGACCCCATTCATGTTTTTCCAATTGTCTGATTAATGTCTTTCATGGCAAAGTGATCCAATCCAGAATCACATATCACATTTGTCATGTCTCTGTAGTCTCCTTCATTCTGGAAAAGTTCCTCAGTCTCTTCTTAACTTTCATGGTTGTGACACTTTAAATGTTAAGGGCCAGTTTTTTGTTTGGTTGGTTGGTTTTGTTGGTTAGGGGTAATGGAGGCATCTCTATATTTGGTGTCTCCTTACAGTTAAATCCTTGTCTGGTGTTACCTTATGGTTAAATTCAGGCTATGTTTTTTGGCAAAAATACCACAAAAGTAACGTTATGTTCTTCCTGGTGGTACATGATTTTCATTTGTCCTATTATGGATGATGTTTACTTGGATCAGTTGATGAATTCCATGTTAATTTATTAGCATTTTAACATACCTCTTTACACACATTTTAAAAATAGTTGCTATAGGGATTATAATATACATTTTTAATTTACACTGCCTACTAGAATTGATATTCTATCACTTCATGTACAATGTAGTTTTACAACTGTTTAGATCCTTTGTGATCCACCCTATCAGTTACACTGAAGTTGCCGTATGTCATTATATACCTATTATAAACCCTGTAAGAATATGCTCACTTTTTGCTCTAGACATCCACATGCACTTTAAGGACATTAAAGCAAAAAACAAAAACCTTTTATATTGACCCAAATATTTGCCATTTCATTGTTTTTATTGTTTCCTGAAAATTAATTTCCCTTTAGTATCATTTCCTTTCAGCCTGAAGAACTTTCTTATGGTAGTGCAGAGCTGCTGGTAAAATTTTTTCTTAGTGTTCTATCTTCTTATTCTGGATAATTTTTTTCTTTCCTTTCAACACTTTAAAGATCGTACTACAGTCTTCTGGCATAGATCATTTCTGATAAGAAATCCAATAGTTTATATCACTTAGTATATAAGGTGGATTCCCTCCATCTGACCCTGGATATTTCTGAAATTTTCTTTGGTTTTCAACAATTTGCTATGATGTACCTAGGGGGTTTGTTTGTTTTGTTTTTTATTAACTCTGTTGGGGGTTTGCTGAGCTTTCTTAATCTATAAATTATGTCTTTCATTCAGTTTGGCAAATTTTCAGCCATTATTTCTTTAAAAATTTATTCTGCTCCAATCTCTTTCCTTTCCCTGTGGGACTCCCAACTACATATATGCAAAAATACTTTTGATATTATCCCACAGGATCCTGAGACTGTTCATTTTTTTTCATATTTCTATCTCTCTTCTCCAGATGGGAAAATTTCTATTGATCTGTATCTTCAAGTTTGCTAATTATTTCCTCTGTCATTTTTATTCTACAGTTAGTCTATGCAGTGATTTTTAAATGTCAGACATATTTTTCAGTTCTAGAATTTCATTTAGTTTTAATATTTTCTATTTTTCTGCTGAAAATTTCTATTTATAAGCATTTTTCCCTTTACCCCACTGAGATAAGTTACTACAGCTGCCTTTAAGTCCTCATCTGATCATTCCATTTGAGTCACCCCAGTGTTGACCTCTTATCTTTTCCTTTGGAAAATGGTTTTCTGGTCATAGTTTTCTGGTTCTTCATATGTCAAGTAAATTTGGATTGTCAGATATTTTGTCTCTTGGATATTTTGAATGTCATGCTGTAGAGACTGTGGATTCTATTATATAATTCCAAATTCTACTATATATTTCCATTTTTATTTTATAGAGACATTAAGATGTTTAAACTCACACTGCAAACTTGGCCTTGCTGATTGTGGACAGCGTATCAAATCTCAGTTCATTATTTTAGCCCTAGCTATAACCTGCTTTGAGTCTGCCTTGCTTGTGCCTGGTTTGGGACTCAGCCAGACACTTGGGAATGTTTATACCTAGAATTTTAGACTCCCATTTTCTGGATCTATCCTTTACTGAATGTTCTTCCCTTCACTTTGCAGTGGCTTTGGTTGTCCCATGCTCTGTCCTCTTTTCTTTAGGGCAAAAATATGGCAAGTTTTCTGTCAGGGGCTTAGCAGCCCAGAATTTTAGTTATGTCTGTGGCCTGTTCTCAGACTAAAGCCTCAAAATAGGAGGCACTTGGCTGGTTCAGTTGGTAGAACATATGACTCTTGATCTCAGGGTTGTGAGTTCAAGCTCCACGATGGGCATAATAAGGAAATAAAATTGGAATGTTAGTGAAGGTTAATACTGTGTTAATTTAAACAAAATATTATTCAGTGATTAACTATTTTTAACTATTTTTAACTATTCTTAAGCTTCTAACCATGAGGACTGGGCTAGTAATATAGGATCTTTTTCATTGTTTTTTTTTTTTAAAGATTTTATTTATTTGAGAGAGAGAGAATGAAAGAGAGAGAGCACGAGACGGGGGGAGGGTCAGAGGGAGAAGCAGACTCCCTGCCGAGCAGGGAGCCCGACGTGGGACCCAATCCTGGGACTCCAGGATCATGACCTGAGCCAAAGGCAGTCGCTTAACCAACTGAGCCACGCAGGCGCCCCTTTTTCATTGTTTTAAAAATAAGTTGAGACTGAATTATGCTTCCTCTTCTGTGCTTTCTTTTGGATCATTTGAACATATTTCAGTATTTCATTTTAACTTATTTATTATATTTTTGATTATATTTCTTTATATAATTTTTTAGTGCCTTCTTTAGATATTACAACAATCGGGGACACCTGACTGGCTCAGTGGATAAAATGTGTGGTTCTTGATCTTGGGATTGTGAGTTTGAGCCCCGCATTGGGTGTGGAGATTACTTTAAAAAAAAAATCTTTAAGGGGGGTGGAGGGATGGGTTAGCCTGGTGATGGGTATTAAAGAGGGCACGTACTGCATGGAGCACTGGGTGTTATACGCAAACAATGAATCATGGAACACTACATCAAAAACTAATGATGTAATGTATGGTGATGAACATAATAAAAAAAATCTTTAAAAGCAATTACAACAACCATACTTTTCACGGTCCACTTAGAAAAAATACTTTTTTCATTTCAAGAATTATGTAGAAAGAAACATATTTGACTCTGTATTCTCCCCCTTTATTTTGTAGTTGTATTGTATATTACATCTATATAAATTGAAACCCCCATAAGACATTTTTTACTGTCAAATATGTTTTAAAGAACACAGGATGTTAAGTTTCCTTCTGGTATCATTTCCCTTCTGTTTAAAGAATTTCCTTTAGTAATTCTTTTAGAGCAGGTTTGGTGGCAATAAATGCTTTTGCTTTCCATAATTCTGAGAGTATATTTCGTCTTTATTCTCAAAGGATATTTTTGCTGAAATATTATTATTCCAATGTTGATATTTTTTTAAAAAAGCATTTTAAAAATAGCCTCAATGATTTCTGATGAGAAATCAGCAGTCATTTGAAATGATGTTTCCCTATAAATTATGTGTCATTTTCTCTGGATGCCTTCAAACTGAACTTCTGAAATCTGTATGCTATGCCCTTCATCAAATTTGGTAAGTTTTTAGCTATTATTACTTAAAATACTTCTTATGCTCTTTACTCTTTCCTACTTCTGGGGATACTACTTACAAGACAGTGGACTTTTTGATGTTGCCCTACAGTTCCATAAGGCTCTGTTCATTTTTTTAATTCAATCTTTTTTTTTCTTTTTATTCAAACTGGATGATTTCTATTAATCTACCTTCACATTCATGGAGTCTTTCCTCTGTCATTTTCCTTCATTCTTTTTAGGTTTTTATTTTAATTCCAATTAGTTAACATACAGTATTGTATTAGTTTCAGGTGTACAATATAGTGATTCAACAGTTTTATATATCACCCAGTGCTCATCATAAGTGCGCTCCTTAATCCCTATCACTTATTTAACCCAACCCCCTACACCCCTCCCCTTTGGTAACCATCAGTTTGTTCTCTATAAATAAAAGTCTTTTTTTTTTTTTTATTTGTGTATTTCCCTTTGCTCATTTGTTTTGTTTCTTAAATTCCACATATGGGTGAAATTGTATGGTATTTGTCTTTCTCTGACTGACTTATTTCACCTAGCATTATACTCTCTGGCTCCATCCATGTCGTTGCAAATGGCAAGATTTTATTCTTTTCTATGGCTGAATAGTATTCCATTATATATTCACACACACCACATCTTTACTGATGGACACTTGGGCTGCTTCCATATCTTGGCTATTATAAACAATGATATTATAAACATAGGGGTGCACATATCCTTTCGAATTAGTGTTCTTGTATTCTTTGGATAAATACCCAGTAGTGCATTGCTGGATTGTAGGGTAGTTCTATTTTTAACTTTTTGAGGGAACTCCATACCATTTTCCAAGTGGCTGTACCAGTTTGCATTCCCTACCAACAGTGTAAGAGGGATCCTTTTTCTCCACATCCTCGCCAACACCAATTGTTTCTTGTGTTGTTGATTTTAGCTATTCTGACAGGTGTGAGGTGATATCTCATTGTAATTTTTATTTGCATTTCCCTGATGGTAAGTGATGATGAGCATCTTCTCATATTGTCTGTTGGTCATGTGTATGTCTTCTTTGGAGAAATACCCGTTCATGTCTTCTGCCCATATTTTAACTGGATTATTTGTTTTAGGTTGTTGAGTTAAGTTCTTTACGTATTTTGGATACTAATGCTTTATTGTTTATGTCATTTGCAAATATTTTCTCCCATTTCATAGGTTGCCTTTTAGTTTTGTTGATGGTTTTCTTCACTGTGCAGAAGCTTTTCATTTTGATTTAGTCCCAACAGTTTTTTTTGCTTTTGTTTCCCTTGCCTCTGGAGACATATCTAGAAAAAAGTTGCTATGGCTAATGTCAAAGAAGTTACCTAGGATTTTAATGGTTTCAGGTCTCACCTTTAGGTCTTTAATCCATTTTGAATGTATTTTTGTGTATGGTGTAAGAAAGTGGTCCAGTTTCTTTCTTTTGCTTGTTGCTATCTAGTTTCCCCACCATTTGTTGAAGAGACTTTTTCCCATTGTGTATTTTTTCCTGCTTTGTTGAAGATTAATTACCATACAGTTGTGGGTTTATTTCTGATTTTTCTATTCTGTTCCATTGATCTATGTGTCTATTTTTATGCCAGTAGCATATTATTCTGATTACTACACTTTTGTAATATAACTTGAAGTCCAGAATTGTGATGCCTCCAGCTTTGCTTTTCTTTTTTCAAGACGGTTTTGGCTATTCAGGGTCTTTTCTGGTTCCATACAAATTTTAGAATTGTTTGTTCTAGTTCTGTGAAAAATGCTGTTGGTATTTTGATAGGGATTGCATTAAATGTGTAGATTGCTTTGGATAGTATAGAACAATATTTGTTCTTTCAATCCATGAGCATGGGATGCCTTTCCATTTCTTTGTGTCATCTTCCATTTCTTTCATCGGTGTTTTAAGTTTTCAGAGTACAGGTCTTTTACCTCTTTGGTTAGGTTTATTCCTAGGTATCTTATTATTTTTGGTACAATTGTAAATGGGATTGTTTTGTTAATTTCTCTTTCTGCTACTTCATTATTGGTGTATAGAAATGCAACAGATTTCTGTACATTGATTTTGTATCCTGCAACTTTACTGAATTTGGTTACCAGTTCCAGCAGATTTTTGGTGGGATCTTTTGGGTTTTCTATATATAGTATCATGTCATCTGCAAATAGTAAAAGTTTTTCTTCTTCTTTACATTTACTTCCTTCTTTACCTTTAATACCCCACTTACATCAATGGACAGATCATCTAAATAGAAAATCAACAAAGAAACAATGGCTTTGAATGACACACAGGAACAGATGAATTTAACAGATATATTCAGAATATTCCAGCCTAAAACAGCAAAATATGCATTCTTTTCAAGTGCATATGGAAATTCCCCCGAACAGATCACATATTAGCCCACAAAACCAGCCTCACAAATTCAAGAAGATCAAAGTCCTACCATGCATCTTTTCTGACCACACGCTATAAAACTAGAAGTCAATACCCAGGAAAAATCTGGAAAGACCACAAATACATGGAGGTTAAATAACATGTTACTAAACAATGAATGGGTCAACCAGGAAATAAAAGAAGAAAAAAAATAGTACACAGAAACAAATGAAAATGAAAACACAATGGCCCAAACTTCTGGGATGCAGCAAAACCAGTTTTTTGTTGTTATTGTTGTTGTTTTAGCGAGAGGGTGAGCAGGTTGGGTGGGGGGACAGAGGAAGAGAGAGAGAGAGAATCTTAAGCAGGTTCCACACCGGGCACAGAGCTTGACACAGGGCTTGATATCATTACCAAGACCATGACCTGAGCTGAAATCAAGAGTGGGATGCTTAACTGAATGCGCCACCCAGGCACCCCACAAAAGCAGTTCTAAGAGGGAAGTTTATAGCAATAAGGCCTACCTCAAGAAACTAGAAAAATGTGAAATCAACAACCTAACCTTGCTCCTAAAGGAGCTAGACAAAGAACAAACAAAACCTAAAATGAGTAGAAATAAGGGAATAATAGAGATTAGAGCAGAAATAAATAATATAGAAACTAAAAAAACAATAGAACAGATCAATGAAACCAAGAACTGGTTCCAGTTCTCTGGGGCTCCCTTTTTTGATCTGCCAGCTAGAAAGCTGGTGGTTTATGTACCTTACTCTGCCATGCTCTTCCTTTGAATGTGCCCTTGTCTGGGGCCAAGTGGTGGGAAAACAGAACAAAAGGAATGAGCATTTGCCACAACTTCTTAGGACCATAAGGACTCTGACTGTAGAGGGCGGTTTCTCTTCTTCAGAATTCTCCAAACTAACTTTGCTGTGAGTTTCCCACTGCCACTGTTGCTATTGTTGCTGTTAAGTACTTGAGATTGTTTGGGGGTTCATGCACAACAAAGGGTAGAAAAGAACTCAATATTTCCTTAACTTTTGCTCATCATTAGCAAACTCCTTTCCCACTCTTTGAGCTGGAATTTCTCCTGGAGCTCTGTCTGCACAGATGCTCAGTTCTGGGTTTTAAGCAGCTTTAAGCCCAGGTAGTGGGGACACCGTAGGAAAAAAAAAATGGGCATAGTCACTGCTGCCTGATGGCACACTAAATTCTGGTCTTCTTCAATCTTCCCGCTACGATTTATTTCTCAGTCCTCAAGTTGTTGCTGTTGCCCATGCATTCAAATAGCTGGTCTATGCAGGTTTTACCATTGCATTCAGAGGGGGTATAGGGTGTAGTGTGCTTACTCCAACTTACCCAGAACTAGAACTTCCAAGGTAAATTTTTTTTTTTTAAGATGTATTTATTTGTTTTAGAGAGGGAGAGAGAGAGTGAGCCCTCGTGAGCAGGGTTAGGGGCAGAGGGAGAATGAGAGAGAATCTCAAGCAGACTCCCTGCTGAGCATGGAGCCCCACTCAGGGCTCGATCTCACGACCTCAGCTGAAATCAAGAGTTGGATGCTCAACTGACTGAGCCACCCAGGCGTTCCCTTCCAAGGTCGCTTTTGATCACCTATCACTATGCTTACTTGTGGGTGGCTTTTATGTTCTTCAAAATCCTAGGACTTTGGGAGTGGATAGTGGAGGAGACTCTGTGGAGATGGGAGTAGGAGTATTTGAGAAATCTCTGATTTTTCTACTCAGTTTGCTGTGAACTTAAATCTGCTCTAAAAATAAAGTCTATTTTAAAAGTGAAAAAAAAAAATCGCAGGGCAGTGCTTCTCAAACTTCAGTGCATGTATTTTATCAAAGGTGACTCTGATCAAAATTTGAGAACAGTATTGGATATAACTTGGGTTCCTCAGAAAGCATTGTTGAGGCAGAGGAACACTGGGCTGTTACTTTGTTAGGAAGTAAAGTTATGGAAAAAGGAGAATGAAGCAGGATAAGAGAGACAATCTGAGGTGTTACTGAGCGGACCACTAAGTGTGACTAATTGTTAGATTCAGAGGAATCATCCCAGAAGCTATATATAGTGTCCCAAGATTGTCTGTGATGAATGGGAAATATAGAAAGATGGAAGAGTTTATTCACTGGCTCCTTTCTCCCACTGGCCAATGGTTCCCCTTCTGGGTTAGGTATGTTTTGGAACGGTAGTGGTGAGGGCATGGAAGCAAAAACAGGAAGCTCTAAATCAGGAAATGAGGGATGTAGGGCATTGTCAAGTTGCACCTACATATGATGACTGGAACCTACAAGCAGCGGCATTAATAAGAGTGAGCCTGAGAGAATCTGAAATGGCTTATAAAACTCGTCTAAAACAACACCTTAAAAAAGTAAAGAAATCTGTCAGACTGCAATGCCTGGGTGGCTCAGTTAGTTAAGCATCTGCCTTCAGCTCAGGTCGTGATCCCAGAGTCCTGGGATTGAGCCCCGAGTCGGGCTTCCCACTCAGTAAGGAGTCTGTTTCTCTCTCTCCCTTTGCCCCTCTCCCCTACTCGTGTTCTCTCTCGCTTGCTCTCAAATAAAATTCTTAAAAAAAAAAAAAGAAAGAAAGAAAGAAATCTGTCAGATCACTTGTTTAGTTTTAGGTATGATACAAAGAATTTGTCATATTTTTCACCATCGGTTCTTTTTGGGTGAGGCTAGGCTCTGGTTACCTAGTTATTCCCAGTGAATTTCTTTGGCCCTTATTGAAGAAATTAGCCATTTGGAAGTTTCCAGGTGATCTCAACTGAACCACATGAAAGTGCTATCATTCAGCTTCTTTGGGCCTACAAAATGGCAATGTCATATGGTTCAATTTAATAGAATATGTTAAGACTTTCCATAGGGAACCCTAGGAACTGATACATCTGTTTAGAAAACATTTAAGATAGAAATCAGCAGAGAATAGGATCTTGGATGGTAAGTGGATATTCAAAACAGGAGTGACCAAGATGTACAAAAAAGAAATGTATCAGCTTCCTCAATAAAGGATTATAGTAAGAGATTCAAACATTCAAAACATAATTGTTGCCCTTCCAAACGAAGCTCATGCACACCTCCCTAAAATAGAGCCAAAGTCAAATGATTTTGTTTTCCCCAAAACAAAATATAATATAGGCTGTAAAGAACCTTACATTATTATGCAGACCCCATCAATCCTTAATGTGTAAACTATCCGGCTTTCAGGCTGTGCCCTGGGCTTACTAGGAACAAGCAACTATACTATTAGCCATCTATTCATTGATGTCTACGCAGATTTGGAAGCAATCTGAAATCACTTTTCTGAAAGTTGGCCCAGATCAGACTTTTATCCAGGGCACCACTGCCCCCTCCGACTCCATACTATTCTCTGTAAGAAGGCAGAAAAGGATTTGGGTTCTTTCTTTATAATTAGAATTTACACTTGTAGTTACACTATTACATTTTTCTGCTTGCAGTTGATTACAGGATTATCTCAGTAAATTCATATATACTGATATTAATTTAGGTCTTTTGAAAAACAATTTGAAGTAGGGCTAAAGAAAAAAGATAAAAAAAAATAAATTAATTGAATAATCTCAAGGTTTCCTTAGAATAAGACACTCTAGTTACAATTTTTCATTTTGTTGTAAAGTGACCTTAGGATGTAGCTACTCTTTTTCAGTTTGTTTCTGGGAGGTAGAATACATAAGACTGATATTGAAATAAATCTAATAAAAATAAGGATGTAATTAAGTTAAGCACAGGGTACTGTATAACTTTTCAACCTAAATAAGGTCTTCTTTGCAGTGCTAGTAATTCTGCTGATACATTAAAATGACATACAATTGCAGGGTTCCTAACCATAGTTGCTGTTTGAATGCTATTTTATGTAGGGCCCTATTCATAGAAAGACTACGAAAATGCCTACTTACTATTGAGTGGAAGCCTCAGGCTTGTTCTAAACTCTTTTAAGAAAGAACTATAGTCTATTTCTTAAGTTTATATTCATTTCCCATATAGAAAAGTTCTGTGTTGAGTACTGAATATCTCTGCTTGTTATATCTGAAGATCTAATTAGCAGAAAAGCATTGCTTCTTGCTTTTATAGAGACCAATATCCCCTTTTAATCAGGAAACATATCACTGACATTTAAGAACTAGTCCTGTTTCAGATATAGTATTTCATAATAGAAAAACTAATTTTTAACATTAACAAGATCCCATGGTGACATAGGGTTTTGAAAATTTTTTATTTGTTCTTAAAAAATCTTGTCCTGCTATGCATAAATGAAATAAAATTATTCATAGTATAGGGGTTTTACAATGTAAAAAGGGTAAGTTATATTTTGTGAATGTATAAACTTACTGAATTAGCAGATAGTATTTAAGACATTAATAATCCAGCATCTAAAAATAGATTAAAACTCTATCAAATAAACAATAAGGTTTCCAGAAATGACAAGAATTGATATATCACATTTAAAAGTTATAAAAACAAATAACAAAAGTAAAAAAAACCCTAAAACATGGTAAGAATAACATATTTGCAAGATAGATCTATGAATCTGCCCGAGAAAGCCCAAGGAGAAAAGTTAATGATCACTGGGGTGAGTGAAGTGTGGACACGTGTGCACATGCTCACACACACACACACAGTACACTAAGGCTAAGATAGAGCTTGAATGTGAAATTGGCTTTAACTGCCAACATTAATGATTACATTTAATTGGAAGAAGCATAAACCTATTTCAGTAATAGTTTACTACATTAAGGTATTTCATAGAACATTTGGAATAATTTATAAACTTTTCCAAAAGAGAATGAGAGAGAAAGAGAGAGAGAGAGACTAAGTTGAGATCTCATCCTTTATGGATGGATATATGCTGTATTTACTAGTCACATGGCAAAAACTTAGAAGATGTAGGCATAACCATGAAGTTTGTAATTAAGAAAATATTTTTAGCCATAGTTGTTACTTGTGGTCACTTAACTTAAAATGCCTATCCACGGGGTGCCTGGGTGGCTCGGTCAGTTAAGTGTCCAACTCTTGACTTCAGCTCGGTTCATGATTTCATGGGTCATGGGATTGAGCCCCACATGGGGCTCCCCACTTGGCGAGGAGTCGGCTTGAGATTCTCTCTCTCCCTCTGCTCCTCCCCTGACTTGTGCTCTCTCTAAAAATAAATATCTTTAAAAAAATGCATATCCACAAATTGAATCATGAATGTTTCCACATTTTACCATATATATTTCAAGATTATCAACACTAGTTATCATTGACGTCAAAATGCTGATAAAAGTCATTGGGAAATCTGGAAGGTCAAGCCACATGCTTGGGGATAACTTTGTGTGTGGTTATACTTTAAAATATTAACATGTCCACGGGTGCCTGGCTGGCTCAGTGGGTTAAGTGGTTAAGTGTATGACTCTTGGTTTTGGCTCAGGTCGTGATCTCAGAATGGCGAGACTGAGCCCCGCATCAGCCTCCACCCTCAGCATGGAGTCCACTTAGGACTCTCTCCCTTTCCCTTTGCCCCTCCCCCACCATGCGTGCACTTGCTCTAATAAATAAATAAATCTTTAAAATATTAACATGTCTGCTGTTTCAGAATCTGCCCAATGTGTTGCTACTCATTTAAAGAAAAGGAAGGAAAGACTTCAGAAGGCCAGGACATCAATCTTACCAGGGGAGAAAAAAAGATTTCAAAGAGCATTACTTTTTAGGCATTTGAATCTAATTTTTCATACTTCACCTAATTATTTAAGAAAGAAGTAATTTCAAATTGTTTTATTCCATTTTAGAAAATCTTCAGCTTTTTGACAAACCTCATAGAGGTTAAGAACATAGATTCTGGAAACAGACTGTCTAGGCTCAAAATCCAGGGTCCCCTATTGCACTATAACAGGGGTTGACCATTTTTATGTAAAACCCCAGAGTGTAAATAATTTTATGCATTGTGGATCACATTACAGTATCTGTTGCTCCTTCTTTTTTTCTTAATTAATCCTTTAAAAATATAAAATTATTAGCTCGGGGCGCCTGGGTGGCTCAGTTGGTTAAGCGACTGCCTTCAGCTCAGGTCATGATCCTGGAGTCCTGGGATCGAGTCCCGCATCGGGCTCCCTGCTCGGCAGGGAGTCTGCTTCTCCCTCTTACCCTCCCCCCTCTCACATACTCTCTCTCTCTCTCTCATTCTCTTTCAAATAAATAAATAAAATCTTTAAAAAAATATATAAAATTATTAGCTCAAGGGCCATACAGAACCAGATTGGTAGTTTGCTGACACCTGATCTATATAACAGAGATAATAACATCTATTTCATAGGGTTGTCAGGAGGATTAAATGAATTAATACATGTAAAGTGCTTGGAAAGTTCTGGGCACATAGTAAAAGCTATAAAAATGTTTATTATTGGGGCGCCTGGGTGGCTCAGTCAGTTGGGCGTCTGCCTTCAGCTCAGGTCATGATCCCGGGTCCTGGGATCGAGTCCTGCATTGGGCTCTCTGCTCTACAGGGAGCCTGCTTCTCCCTCACACTCTCCCTCTGTGCTTTCTCTCTCTCTCTCTCAAGTAAATAAAATCTTTAAAAAAAAAAAAAAAGTACTTTAAAAAAATGTTTATTATTACTACTACATATTTAACCAAATTTTGATTTCAAAATACCTACTATTCCTCTATGACTTGTATGTAGCATTACTTGGTGACTTCAAATTTGGAGAAGGATTTAATTTGTCCCTCTTGGTTTATTCTAAATCACCAGAAAAGGTTTAGCATTGTACACTGATGAAACTCCAAGTGTGGCATTAAAATTGAGTGATCAGAAGGAAGAGTCAGTAATGGTCCTGAGGCAGTCCCTTGCAAATCCCAGCAGGAGCATCCTTAATGAGAAAGATTCACTATGAAAATATCATAACTAAGTGACTTGAAACATTCAATTAAACACAATAACCAATTTTCTATTATTACAGTATTTCTCTGCAGCCAAAGAAATGGACAAACCTATTTTATATCTATTTAAGTGAACATTTAATCTGTTTTATTTTTTAAACTAAGAAGTAAGAGAATAATCAGAAAGCAGAAAATATGCATAGTTAAAATGCTACAGCATTTTAATGTACCAGAGTTACACATAGGATGTATTTGCCTTAAGTATTCTCGAGTAATTGCATATATTTATGGAAATCACAACGTGTTATGCTAAGAATTCCAAAGAAAAAAATAACTTAAGCAATCAAGAAATAATTCACAATTTTTAGCAGACAACCTATAAATGAAAAACAAATATATAAAACTCAGCTCTTTTGTGATTTACAAGGCACAGGCTGAATAGGGCCACATATAAATATTTAAATGCAATACAATAAGTTTTGAACATTTTATGAAGTGTTTATACTGAAATATAGAGCTTAATGAATTACACTTTGTAACAGAGTGATATATAAACATGAAAAAACACTTGAGTTTTAATGCAATAAATTTTAATTGTATACTATGTTAAATACAAATGCAATAATCTCAGCTTATCCACACTTTTATGGCATCCTGTAGCCCAATGTGCTTCTATATAATCTTCACATGAAAATGTAGAGTAGAATAGATGTTTATATAGATATGGAGATAATGGAAACTAAGGAAAAAGTCAGTACTTTTCTTCTAAATATTTGCATAGGTGTGAGTTACTGTAGTTTGTGGAATACCAATTAACTCAGTATCAGCATAGTTTTAAGAAGTATTTTTATTAGTTATATATACCCCGAGTTGAAAATCTGAAGTGTTTAGAGACTTAAAACAAGAAAAAATTAAAAACAAAACAAAACAGTAGTCACTTTTCTCTGACTTTCCCACCCCATCCTGGTCTCCCACCACAATGAGAACCTTTTCAATCCTTTTAGCTATCCTTGTGGCAGATAGCTCTATATTTCCACTATCTGTAATACTCCTGTCTCTTGAATTCATCTATCTTAAACAGATGGTTTGGTTCTAAATCCCAGCACCAGCATTTACTAGCGACATTTAGCAAGTAACTTCTTTAGGTCTCTGTTTCCTTGTCTATAAAACAAATAATAAAACCTACCTACCACACAAGGTCATTGTGACAAAGAATGCAAAATCCAGTATGTGTAATAATATCTAGCCCCAAAATACAGTGTTCATATAGTGATAGCTATTATTATTGTTATTGTTATTATAATAGTTCTGGTGGATAAGGATTTGAATTCTAATACACCCTTTCTCCATCCTCCTAAACTATTCTCCTATCCTCCTAAACTACAACATATAAGTATTTTGTTAAATTACAGTGTTTTCATGTCCTTTTTATATTTAAGGCAAGTCTAGATTAATGAGAATCTCACTTTGTATCCTCATCAAAACAATTTATGAGAGGCTTGCAAGCTAGCTAAAATGCTGGACTATTGGAATATTCTGGATAACTTTTGATTTGCTAAGTTCTAAACCACTGGGATTTTTGGACTAAGAGAAACTGAATTACAGAACTTTATTATAGTTTTAAAATGATTTTATTTTTTATTTTTTTTTAAAGATTTTATTTATTTATTTGACAGAGAGAGACACAGCGAGAGAGGGAACACAAGCAGGGGGAGTGGGGGAGGGAGAAGTAGGCTTCTGCTGAGCAGGGAGCCCGATGCGGGGTTTGATCCCAGGACCCTGGGACTATGACCTGAGCTGAAGGCAGACGCTTAACAACTGAGCCACCCAGGCGCCCCTAAAATGATTTTATTCAAATCTCTATGACACATAGACCAGTACCACAGTTATGATAACACACCTAGTATTACTTACCTTTTGCCTCCTGGTTTTTTTTTTTTTTTTTAAGATTTTATTTATTTGAGAGAGAGAGAGAGAGAGATAGCGAGAGCACACGTGGGGAGGAGAGGGAGAAGGACAGGGGGTTCCATGCCAGGACCCTGGGACTATGACCAAGCCGAAGGCAGATGATCAACCGATGAGCCACGCAGGCGCCCCTTGCCTCCTGTTTTTATCATTTTCACAGCTAAGGACATTTAAGATGTTTTACACATTGTATATTACAGTTGTTCTTTTTTTTTTTTTTTAAAGATTTTATTTATTTATTCATGAGAGAGATATATATATATAGAGAGAGAAGCAGAGGGAGAAGCAGGCTCCCAAGGAGCAGGGAGCCCGATGCGGGACTCAATCCCAGGACCCTGGGATCGTGACCTGAGCCGAAGGCAGACACTCAACCATCTGAGCCACCCAGATGCCCTACAGTTGTTCTTTATATCCAGTGTTTTTCAGGATTGATACCATTGCTCTATATACTGTTTTCTAGTGGTTAATTTAAAATGAAAGCTTCTATTCAGAGTTCACAATTATAACTGGTCTCTAAGTTTTGAGAACTAACACAATTTGCATAGAGTAGATGCTGAGATGTGTCTAAAATTCTAAAGAACATTTTTGTAGCAGTTTATGCTCAGGAAAGACATAGTTTGGTGAGTCACAATCTATTTTAACAAAGACACATTTTAAAGAAACAAGAAGTCAGTTAAGATAATTATTAAAGAATCAGATTAATTCACTTTTATACATCTTAATCTTAAAATTCAAGATACTCATTCAGCCAATGAAATAAAATTGATACTATGTATGAAAAGGTTCTCAAGATCACCCTCATTAATTTTTAAGTTCTCTAAGCATAAAGAATATATCTTATTTATTTACCTTGTATCACCATTGCCTAGGACAATGCCAGACTAGTATAGGTACATAGAGGTTCTATACACATTCCCTGGATAAATAAATTCAGCTTAATTCAGTCTCAGATAATTTACAAATGCTTGACAGTAAAACACTAAATATTACGACAACAGCGTTATTCTTTTCAGCGTAAACAAAGTACACTAGTTGGTACATTGCATATTATGTTTTATTGATAGTGACAAATAGTAAAAATTTTATGTATATATTAATTACCCATGGTCCCTTATAAATATTTAAAGTTCTTTTTCCAAGCACAATCATACTGCAAAGTCATATCATAAAACTAAATTTTAGAAGACAATTTAAAAAATAAAATGCATTAAAGATATTATAAATCATGATGAGATATTGAGATGGCTTATAAATCTGACTTTAAACATTCTAATTACAATCAAATGTAGACTTTTACCAAGAAGTTGATAATTCTGGGGAAGGAGCCCTTCTGAGGAAAGATTTAGTTTTAATATAATTAATGGTCAGATTAGCATACCTGAAGTCCTATGTTCTTAAAAAGTTCATTCAGAATCCATAAATGCAAGCAGAAGATTATAAAGTCTTAGTATTCTTAGATGCACAAACATCTTTTAAAAAATTTGAAGTATTCAGTTTGCCTTAAGATACATTCCTTGAATTGAAAATTGTTGAGGTTTCCAAATACTATCTTCTCATGTCTTCACAGCCTGGATCTGATCTGATAACAAAAACCAAACAAAAAATTATCAGTCTCCACAGGCAAAATCCATTTTCTAAAGTAATCCAAGAAAAATCTATAAAAACACTATAGAAGCCTATGCACACATCTGTGTTTTGTTTGTTTAAAGCACACACTGTAGTTTTTATTTCTGTCATTGTACATGCACACAGTTAAGAGTCAATTAGTTCTCCAAAGTTTGTATGAAAAATAGTCCCTTGGCTCAGGTCCTCTTTCTCCTTTTATAGGCAACCATTTTTAACCCCTTAGGAGATTTACCTCTGTATCTCTAAATAATATACTTTTATCATTACTTTTTGAAATATCAGTTCCTTCAATGTAATATGAGGCTTCAGTTCTCACACACTCTATGCTGCTGCCCTGCAAGCCTCATTATGCTTCCAGCACTCCCATTCTTCTACCATAGTAATCTAGTCATCAATATGATGACTACGTACATGCTATTCACATCTGAGACAGGTTGTATCCCCCTCCCCGCTATTCCTTTCTTCTACATTTTGTTTTCCCTGTTTTAATAAGTGGGCCTCATTCTCCAATCCTGCCTGTCTGCTTAGTTTTTTAAGGTACTTAACACTAATTCATTCCCATTACTCCCACACTGTTTAAACTTTTATCATTACGAAGCACAATACATAGCCTATGAATTTCACTTTCTTGAAGAATTCTCCCTTAGTCTTCCAAAACTCTCTAATCTGGACCAGCTATTCTCTATGCTTGCCCAGCTATCTTCGTAAGAGATCTTTCATTATCATTCTAGGATTTCATTATCTCTCATTATCATCCTGAGGATCCTTCCCACACGCTCTTATACTGGTTTTCCTGTTTTGTGGTCTCTTATTTTCTCCTCTTGGTTTATTCCTTTGTCTTTGAAGAGTATACCTCTCAATGGCTACTTTAGTAAAAGATATAGAAAGTACATTCTTGAGACTGTGAATGGCTGAAGATGTCTTAATTCTACAGTCACAATACACTGATATTGCCTGAGCATATAGTTTCATTATTTTCTCCTTGGACTTTTCCAGGCATTGCCCAACTAATGGCTTCCAAATGTTGATGTTTAGAAGTCTGATGCGCATTTCTGCTTCCTTATCCTTTACATGAAACTTTACTTTCTTCCCAGGAAGCTTGTAGGATCTTCCATTGTCTTCAGTGTTGAAATTAAGTAATAGTGAGCCTTGGTGTGGTAATATTTTCATTTGCTGCACTGGGGTCTCAAGAGGCCTTTCAACTAAAAACTCTATCAGTTTTGGAAAATACCATTTGGTGACTTATTTGATAAATTTTTTCCCCTCTATTTTCTCTCTTTGCTCATTCTAAAATTCCTGTTATTTGGATATTGGGCCTCCTACTTTCTTTTCTTTCCAATCTTTATCTTTTTGCTCTACTTTCTGAGAGAATGCCTCTATTTTATCTTCTTTTTATTGAGTTTTCCATTTCTTCTGTTCTATTATTTTCCAAGAACTTATTTTTTTTTCCCCTTTGGTCCTTTTCAAGTAGCATCCCTGGTCATATTCATGAAAGTAATACCTTTTCTTATCTCTTTGAGGATACTCCAATAGTTTCTTGAAATGTTCTCCCTTAAATATTCTACTTCCTCTAACCTGCTTTTTTGGTTTGGTGATGTTCCATAATTCATAATGTTTTGGTCCTCAAATGCCTGGTGATCCTTTGCCGTCTTCGCATAAGTATGAATGAACATTATAAAGCTGACTGAAATTTCAATATGTGTGTGAGGCTTGTCAAATGTGGTCTTTATTCTAGTGTAGCTAGCTACACCATTTTCTTGGGAATCTTTGATGTTAATACCTTTAGGTCTTTTCTCTCACGGTCTGATTCCTTAAAGATGAGTTTCTATATCCTACCTACTGCCAGTGTCTTCTTGGAGAAGTAGGAGAAGGCAGAAGAGGATTATACTATTTGGTATAAAACTTCCAGTTATTCCTCATTTTCAGATCAGCACGGCCACACACAGTTGTGCTTGGTATACCCTAGTCCAGAGATACTCTGTTTAACTCTCTGCAAGAATAAACCTTCAATCTTTTTGGGGGGCAAGAAAGTATAACTGTCTCTCTTTTCAGCCCCACCTCATCCTTCTTTCCGCTTCCCATCAATATCTGAGCCTTTGAGGGTATCTGCATCGTAAAGTGGGATGCTTTCCAGCTTTCTTCAGTGCTAGTTTAGAATTCACCATTCTCAGGTTAAGTCATTCAACATTCATCAGACGTCCAGCTTCCAAAATTTGGTTGCCATTTTTGTCACTTCCATTTTTTTTGCCCTTGTAGGACAATGTCTTTAAACAAAAGCCCGCTTACTGTTAGTAAGATTTGAGAAAGGAATGAAACTAAGTATGTGCTCAGTCCTCTATCTTTCATTGGAATACCCATATGCGTAAGTTTATAAAAGTCTTATTTTAAGACCTTGGAAGCATTAGCTTTTCCCATACAGAAAAAGTGATAAAATGAGATTAGTCTTTTAGGAAGATTTTTTTAGAAATATCTCATTTGAAAGTTTCAGAGCTAGAAAACAACTTACACCTCTGCAATCGTTTCTGTACATTCTTTGGTGGTTTTAAAAAATACTTCATAGTCTACTCAGGGGTTCTTGTCTTTGGGTTATAATATGTATGTAATTATTGAAAATCCTTCCAAAAGAGAATGGAATCATGGCACAAAATATGTCATTTAATATTTTACTCAACATTTTTTAACCTTAAAATAATAAGATTAAATTGGTCCAAAATCAATCAGAGGCTTTCTTGTTTATCATGCTAGGAAATTCAGAATTCTGAAATCAAAATGAAGAAATACAAATTCAGAATATCTTTCACAGTTCAATTTACATAAAAAAACCTTTGGCTACAGGCATGGACTAGTCTCCTGTATGTACTGCTACCTAATTTGCAAATTAGGTTTTTACCTCTTTTTAAATCCAGAGAAAGAGTCTGGAGAATCAAAATGTAAACTATTTACTATTACGTAGGAAAGATGAACAAAGGATCTCCTATTCAAGACCAAGCTGATAACACTTCAATCTGTGTACTAAGTTTCCTCCTCTCCTAAATAGAGAGTAGTTAGGTAAAAGGGTAAATTTAACATTTATTGGGTTTTTTTCTTATGCTAGGCATTTTAACACAGTGTTTCATTTAATCCATACAATTTTTGACATTTTACTTTTTAATTGTATAGGTGATGAAAATTATCTTCAAAAGAAAATAACATAAAATTGTTAATAATTAGTTAATAAGTAGTAGAATAAATCTAGACTCAAAGCTCAAATGCTTTTTATTACTACTCTATGCTCCCTACATAAAATAGGGAAACTGTTCACAGAAAACTGCTCTAAAAGTTACATAAAATAATATGGTAACACAAAGGCACAAAAATATTTCCAACAGTGTACCCTCCTTACAAAATGGGAAGTAAGATACAAAGATAATGAATCAGAGAAATCAAAGACACAAAAATTGGGTAATAAGACCAGAGTTGGCAAGTGGCACTGTGATGTTGGATCGTTACTGACACCTAGTGGCCTCATTATTACAGACAAAATATACCAAAAAACGAAAAAAGGAAGCGAGAACTACAATTTATCAACCTATTTTCAGTAGGTACTATGTTTTCATGAGCAACAGTAGGATTTTATCCATGCTATATCTTCACTGTGAGCAATAAGCACTGGGAAAATAAGAAATCAAGGCTGAACATATGCTTCTGGTATCTTCTGCAGAACACTGCTCCTTGACCTGTTTTATATGGGAATAAGTCCCATCAAATCGTCAGAAGGGTAAACCAGTTCTTTATCACCATTAGAGGTTCTCAGTTATATTTTACTTAATTGTAAAGTATGACTATAACATTCTTTGTAGTTTAATGGTAAATGTCATGATATCTACATAAAAAGAAATACCATAGTCTATGCAGTTTATTAAAATACCATATTTTACTAATAACACATAAAAATATTTATCAGATGTACATTTAATACTCTGAACCAAAGAGATATTATGTCTCTTTATGTATGGTCAAGCAGGCTATTCTTAGATTCACCAGGATATGCATAAGAGAAAACAAAATTACATATATAACTGGCATTAAAAGGTTAGTGTAAAAGAAATTAAATTTACAGCCACAAGACTATAACTAGAATTAATAATATTTTGTTATTCACCCTTGTTCAGGGCTGGGAGATTCCTGATAGGAATGACTCCCCACCAGTTCTGCTCACAAATGGACATTTTTCGGCCTGACTCAGGGTCCTATAATAAAAGGACCTACAGAACTTGGTTTCATCCACATCTATTGCTCTGTGTGGGTCACTGCTTCAATCCATTCCTGTGATTAGTAAACAATATATTCTTAGAGGAAATGATATATCTTACTTTATTCCTTGATATGGTAAGACTGTACCAATCAATGATAGCTATTTTGATGAATAACAAAACTGCAATATACAAAACATCCATAGAATACCGGTATTTACAATACTAAATGAGTGTTAAAATTTGTGTAAACATGTATAAGTGGAGCTATACATAGAGTTCAGCATGATTCTTAGAAGATATATTCTATTCAAACTTATTTTTAATTATTGACAGTAAGGCCTGAAATTTGTCCCAAACTTCAAATGTGCTTCTATCACTAGATCTGACAGAAATTTGTTGCCATAAATTAAAATTTCTAGAGTTGTCATGTATATTGATTGTAAAGATGCAAATTCTTTATTTAAATAAACCCTTCAGAAAAATGTAATAGAAGTAAATGTAGCGTGTTACAAGGAGAACAGATTCTTATTAAACTTATATAAATGACTATGATTGTCATGGAAGAAAGAATACTTATTGAGACCTTTTGAATTCTGGAGGGTTCAGGTAGACAAAAAAGTTAAATACTTTAAAATTTTTATTATTTCTGTTCTCCTTGTAACAGGACACCATTGGAAACATTAGTTATTTTATCAAGGCTTTGACTGGAATGTCATATTTGAGAGAGACATGCATAGACTCAGATATGACCAAACAGCTTTGAGGAACTAAGGCTGACTTTACGAAACATGGAGCCATAAAGCCCCTTGGAAATGTTGGTCTGATACCTTGCTTACAGAGTTCCCTGCAGCCTCACCAGGTGAGTATAGAATATCACTTCCTAGGGGGGGTGGGAGGATGGGTTAGCCTGGTGATTGGTATTAAAGAGGGCACATTCTGCATGGAGCACTGGGTGTTATACGCAAACAATGAATCATGGAACACTACATCAAAAAAAAAAAAAAGTATCACTTCCTGGTAGGTGCAGGAACCTCAGGATATACTGGGGACCTCATGAAGAGGAATCCGCCCAAAACTACAGGTATGGCAGGCATGTCTGATGGCAAGTAGTTGGCTTGGCTTCTGGCCTGCAGAGGCTACTAAAAGTTCAACCTAGAGATTCCTTATAAAAGTTCCAGCAAAGCAGATTCTAAAAGATCTATATGATCATTATTCTTGCTGGGCTTATGTAAATAATTAGGCCAAGTTTATTAAAATTGGACTTGTTTTATAAACAAATTAGTCTTGATTTGGCTATCTCCAAAAATGAGGGTTATTTTAGAGAGAAAAATTATGTTTCAATAACCCACCTTTGTGGATGTTAAATCCTAGTTTTGATTGTCCTTAAATGTTTGCTTAAGTTAGACAACTTGAGGTAACTTCAGAGAAATAGCTTTTTTATTTCTACACAATAGCTCACATATAGATAATCTTATTGCTTGTTCATCTGTGGGGATAATAACAGGATCCCATGGGCATATGATTATTTAAACAACTGGAAAATGGGATTAATCCCCCAACAACTGTATAACTCAACTATCACCTTGACCAATTCTGTATGAATAGGATGATGAAAATTTTCCTTAAAAGCTGGAACGTACCCTGCTCCATGAGGTTAACTATGGACTTGTGGAGATAATGGATGACCCCACTTTCTCTATGATTGGATTGGATGATGCACTTGGGGATGCCCTTATTGCCTGAGACAAGTCTTCTCTCACTTAACAGTGATTCCTTTTAATTACGATATTGTTAAGGCTGGACCTCAAACAAAGAGGGCTTCTTGATGGTTTTATTCCTTAGTCATATTTGTCCCAGGAACTACCTCTATTAATGTAAAATTACAAGTAGAGACTTTAGCCAAGCACACAGCGACCACCTTAAGCATGACATGGCAGTCACCAACAAATTCAAAAAGTGGCCCTCTAAAACTGAATAGCCCTTGATATCTTAACTCCAGTTAAAGGATGACCAACATTATATGTCTGGCTCCTAATGGACCCACTGACTATGTAGCTCTAACTTGTGTCCATAGCTTCTCCCAGGCTGGATAGGCCACTGTACTTCAGGTTTCGCCTGAATGCATGGATGCATTATTAAAACCATTACCAATCCAGCCAACCTTCCAAATTTAAAACAACGATGGACACGTTTTGTGTTCCATTGGTATGACCACCTAGCATCATCTTTGTTCCCTCTTTGAGACTGGAGGATGGCAAGTAGTTGGCTTTGGCACATGGAAGCTCTTAATTAAGTACACAGTCAAAGCCCTAAATGACACTCAAAAGGCATTTCTCTATTAAATACTGAAGTAACACAAATGTATGAAGCAGTTTTACAAAATAGAGTGGCATTAGATGTTTTAACTGCTACAAAGGGTGAAACTTGTGCTAACATAAAAACAAAATGCTGCGTATACATTCCAGATTACCACAAAAATATATCTGGGTTTCTAACTGAACGAATACTCAAATTGGCACTTTAAATGATCTCTCTTTCCTTTAGTGATTGCTTTAAACTCCTGGCCTGGAGGAAAATTATCAAAGGTCAACTATCAAAGTTCTTTCATTCAGATTTCTCTTTCTCATTACAATATTAACCTTATTTTGTTATTTCTGGTGTCTCCCTGCCTAGTGTCAAGACTCCTTCACTGCCATAACTTCCAGCTGACAGATGATCCTTTCTACTCATGGAGGTTCATATATGTTGACCATACTGGATTTAGCTGCCTCCAACTTTTGTAACTCCCCCATATGTTCCCCAACTGACAATACTGACCCATAGGTATGGACATCTCTATGCCCCTATTCAGCAGGAAGAAGTTACAGAAGATGAGACCTTCTACCTTCAACAACCTTAAAGATTTAAGGGTCAAAATTGTTCAGGGGGGAAATGATGAGGGAGCAGAAGGCTTGCTGAGGAGAAAGCATAAGCTGACACCCTGCAATCTCCCCCTCCACCACACTCCTGGGTAGGATTATGTGTGACATTCTTCCAGGAAGCTCCTAACTATCTTCATGTTAATGCCTTGCAAAGGGGGAAAAACAACCTTAACTTGAAAAGGGGAAGGCCTCTGGTATCTTGTAGGTCCTCTTTAGCACATGAAAGTTCTTTCGAAAACTTCCCTTTTCCCTTACATCCCCCAACCCCATAGTATATAATCAATTGCTCCTCACAACCCTAGTGCAGGTCTTTCTGCCCATGGGTCCTGTCCCTGTGCTTTAATAAAACCACCTTTTTTGCAAGCATGTGCACACACACACACACACACACACACACACAAAACCCAAAAAATAACCGAAAAAACAAAAAAACAACAAAAAACAGAACAGAACAAAACAAAGAAGTAAATGTAGCAAGGTAATGGATACTTACTGGATTGTTTTTTCTGACAGCAGAAATAAATGGAAACGAGAAAGGCAATGATATAATACAAATGAAATGTAAAAAGGGAAATAAAAATGTGAATAGAATAGAAATAAAGGCTGAAGATGCACAGTATTTTGCGATGTACCTTGAAGCCAGTCTACACCTTCTTGCAATCCTTCTCCTTTTATGGCATCACTAGCACTGAAATAAAATCCATAAAAAACATATCCATTTCATTACTTCATAGAACCATAAGAATAAATAATTACAACTTTGCTGTATGGCAAATTAATATAGTCTAGTAACATATATTTGAGCAAAACTGGTAAGCACTGAAACTGAATATACATAAGAAATAAAAGTCTGGGTGCTCAGGAAGAAGACATGAGAAACTTATTCACGATTTATAACAGACATTTGGAAAAGTGTTATCACTAAAACAGTTATTATTCTACTTTGCCCAGCCCCAGTGGCTCAATAACATTTAATTATTAGAAATGGTTGACTTAGGTTGTAATTTAGCCACATGATGGAGTGACTTTATTTGAAATGGAATTTGATATCTATAAGGTATAAATCTGTAATTAAAACTTTGGTAAACTGGTAGAATAAAAAAAAATCTCAGATTTCAATCATACTCTTCTATCTAGTGGCTTCAGGAACTGGACAGGTTATTTAACTCTCTGCCTTTATTTTTAGCATCTATAAAATGATGCTAAATAAACTAAAATAATGAAATGCAGAGGATTTTTATAGTATCAGATAATCTTTTTCAAAGACATAGACTGATAGCAATTAGTATAAACAATTAGATTTTCTGAATGATTAGGGTTCCTTTTAAGTGTGCTAAAGCATGATTTAAAAATGTACCTAATTACCTAAAATAATTAATTTGATTCTAATCAAAACAGAAATTACTTCCAAGGAATTACTTATTAGATTATGAATATGACTTATCATAGAATTATTTTAAAATAGAAAGACAGAAACCAACAGCATGTGAGACATAATTATTCAAAGTAAATTACAGATTATCCATATCAATAGCAAAACATCAGTAACTGAAATGCTTATAAAGATCAATGTATTGATTTACAGTCCCAAACAAGACTAAGGTCCAACCGAACAAGTAATAAAATGGAAAAACTTGTCTCCTTTACTGGAGGCGTTAGTGCCATACTAAAAACCCTGCATCTTTTCCTATAATTCCCAAATGTTTGAATTCTACCTTTCCTTTTGAATAGATCATCAGATCTGTAACTAGAATAAAAGCCAAAGTCTTTACCATGTCCTACTAGGACCTGTGTGATACAGCCTGTGGCTATTTCTCAATGGCCTCATCTCCTACAATTTCCCCCTAGATCTCTCTGCTTAAGCCAGCCTGGACTTCTTGCTATTCCTGGAACACATGAGGCATATTCTCATCTAAGAGCCTTTTCACTTGGCTGGCCTCTCTGTCTGGAAAGCTATTCCTCCAAACTTTTGCATGAATTTCTCCCTGACTTCAATTAGATTTCACAGAGGGAGCACCTCTCATTCTTTCTCTTATTATCCTACTTTACTTTTCTTCATCCTTCCAGATATTTTACAAAATATCTATTTATTTGATTTGTTATCTATTGCCCTCACAAGAGAGTAAATAAGCAAATATGTATATACTTATTGTGCCAGGGACTTTATCAAAGAACTTTTTTAAAAGAACATTAACAAAATCAGACCCCGAGAATCAGAGTTGGCTATATATTTAGTACAATGATTAAAAATAAACCACAAAAATTTCCAGGCTGCATTTTTCTATAATCTTTTCTTTATTGTCCAGTAAATTTACTTGGACCTAAGGCAAGAGAGATAGAATGTTTTATCTTTGTATCACTGTTACCTTTATTTCTAAAACTGGAAAGAAAAATAAGTGTATTTTCAATTTTATACACGCTTTAATGAACATAGCAAAAAATAAAAAACAAGCTTAACAAATGGAACACTAGAACTTCAGTGAGGTACTGTTTGAATAGAGTCAAAATTATAGACAACTTTCAAAGAAATACTTGGCATTCTTCTATAAGTTATACAGAAAATATAGAACCTGGCAATATAATACTGCACATCCTTATAGCAACAGGACATTACCTTTTCTCTCCCTGAGAAGTATTTAGATGTCACAATTGAATAAAGAAATCTGTTAAAATTCAATTGCTGATGTTAAATTTTAAGTAGAGATTTTTTTCCACTTGCAAAATTAATTTCTATTTCAAAATTAAAAGTAGGACTACATCTTTTACTATAAATTAGACCTGTAGTCTTAATGTGAAAACTCACAATGCTTAATACAAAGCAAAAATTAAAAACTATTCTACTTTGGGTATTACTAATTTAGGTATGATTTAGAGAAATACAAAGGTTCTACCTATACTTCTCTACCTAAAATCCCTCCTTTCTTTACCAACCAAGTATCACAGAACCACAAATTCCAAATCAAGAGACATTTCGTAAAATTGACTCTTCCTCTGATTCCAAAGTAAGGAGGGTTCTACTCAAGATATGTAGTGTTTCATTCCTGGGTAGAGGGGCTGGTGGCCCTGAGTATTGAGGCGTTTCAAGGGCTTTCTCAAGCTCTCTTCTATGAGATTCCTTTTTCAGCACCAAGGTTAGCTCTGGAAGTTCTTTCCTGAGCTCTACTATCTCCTTGTTCCATATTCTGTTTCTCTTTCTAGAGGCAGTATATTTCTCTGCTTCTTTGTTAGGTCTTTCTCCATAGACACCTTCTTCTAAAAAAGGGAAAACTGGCAAGAGAAGGACATCTTGCAGCAGAGGGAAGTAGGTGGGTGGATAGAAAGAAGCTCAAATTAATATAAGGTAGGCACTAAAATACTATCTAATATATAACTTCTGGTTATCCTTCTTGGAATATTTGGCAGAAAGGCACACCAGCGTTAAACGTAACCATAAGAAACTGCTTTCCAAATAAACAATGTATAATAATTTTAGATACTAAATACTGAAGAGTTCAATTGTCTTAGTATATCCAAATAAAATTAATATTTACATTTCTATATACTCATATAAACCAGTATTTGTTGTGTACATACTAAGTACCTGGTACTACTATTATTCTAGGGGTTACAGAGTGAATGAAACTGATAAAATCCCAGCTCTCATGGTGCTAATGCACTAGTATAGGTAGACAGACTATAAAACAAGAAAAACCCAAAGAGGACATGGCAAGAGAAATATAAAGCAAAGTGTATAAAAAAAAACAAGAGTTGGGGTAAGATATAATGATATTTTGGAGGGTCATCAGGAGAGGTCTCTCTCCTGGAGGAAGTACAATAGCAAGCCAGGAAAATCATTTTGGAGACAGATTCAGACAAAGGGACTAACAAGTACAAAAAAGTCCTGAGATGGGATTGTGGTTGGCTGATTCAATGTGCAGAAGAAAATCAGTGTGCTTGAAACTGGGTAAGTGAGCTAAATTATTCTTTTAAAGAATTGTTTATATTTTTGTATCCTCAGAAAGATATGAAAAGTTTTTTTTTGTTTTTTTTAAGATTTATTTATTCAAGTAATCTCTACACCCAATGTGGGGCTGAAACTCACAACTCTGAGGTCAAGAGCTGCATGCTCTGACTGAGCCAGCTAGGTGCCCCAAGATTGAAAAAAGATTTAATAATAATATACTCATGAATACCTGCACTGCTACAATTCTACACAACTAAATCCTTAGCTTACATTTTATCATGTTAGATGACGTATACAATGAGCTTAGGAGGGAAGAACTGAAGCTCAGAGATTTTTTTCAGAATGCTATAATGAAGAGTAAATATAAAACATTACCAAATATGCCATGGTTTATCTTTGATGTTCTCTAAACACAGCAGCTGAGACACTTTTACAGATGTCACTGCATCTCTAAGATCCATTTTGTTTGCAAAGAATAAGATTGGTATTCGGCGGTGCTTAATATCTAAAAGACAAAATAAGACTATCATCACACTTCCAGCTTTTTGGTCATTTCCCCAAATATTTAAAATTGAAATTCACTAAAACTGTTTTCCAACCACTTCTTTCTGTATCACATATACGCCAACATTTAAACACATTCACTGTCAAGAATGTATTTGAATGATAGGAGAATTAACAAAATACTTCTTCTTAAGACTATCCACCTTCTGGGATGCCTGGATGGCTCAGTCCATTAAACGTTTGCCTTCAGCTCAGGTCATGATCCCAGGGTCCTGGGATGGAGTCCCACATCGGGCTCCATGCCCAGCAGGGAGCCTGCTTCTTCCTCTGCCTGCCACTCCCCCTGCTTGTTTCTTTCTCTCTCTCTGATAAATAAATAAATAAAATCTTAAAAAAAGAAAAAAGAAAAAGAAGACATCCGCCCTCTGGTTGGAGCTTTAAAACAAAGATGAGTGAGGTGGGAGTTACTGAGCAGTACCTACACAGGGGTCAAATATTTTGTTTTGTTTTTACTGTCAATAGAAAGGAGTCAAACTTCAAATGAAAGTAGAAGGGAGACAAACAAGATCTTGATTTTAGATTTTAGTTAACAGGTTAGAAATAACAAACTAGATACTTTAACAAGATATTTTACCTTGTTACAACTTTGGAAACATTTTTCACTGTTTTGAATAGATAATACATTTAAATAGTTCAACATTCAGAGGACACAAAATGGTATACAGTAAAAGAATCTCCCTGTCCCAGGCCATCCACTTGTCCTCTCTAGAAGAGTTAACCTATATCACCTATTGCTTGGCATCTTTTTAGGAGTATTTGCAAAAACTTATATATTACTCTTTATACAAATAGTAGCAGACTATCAGTTTTATATCTTTTGCTTTTCACTTAATTTCGTATCTTGGAGCCTGTCCCATACCAGTAAATAAAGAGCAGTTTCTTCACTATTTTAACAGTTGTAGAATATTCTGCCTTTTAGTACTATGTACTGTAATTGTTTAATCAGTATCCAGTGAGATATATTTGTATTGTTGCCAATATTTAAAACTATAAACAATGCTGAAATGAATAAAAGTGTACATAGCAAATTTTGTACATGGGTAGTATGTTTGTAGGATAAATTTGGGAAGTAAAGTTGCTGGTTAAAGGATATGTAAATTGCTATTTTGATAGTGATTACTGAAAAGGCCTTCCTTTAAAAATTGTATCAATTTACACTTCAACAACAATGTGTAAGAATGAACGTTTCCAGTGCCCTTGCCAAAAGTGTTATCAAACCTGTTGATCTTTTTATGATAGTGGGTAGGTAAAAAAGTACTATCAGAATATGTTTACTTTGTTTTGAGAAAGGTCAAGAATTTTTCTATATATTCAAAAGATGCTTCTATTTCTTTTTTTACGAACTATTTTATCCTATCCTTTCCCCATTTTTTAAAAGATTTTATTTATTTTTTTGAGAGAGAAAGAGAGGGAAAGCACAAATAGGGGTTGAGGGGCAGAGGGAGAGGGAGAAGCAGACTCCCCTCTGAGCAGGGAGCCCGACTCAGGGCTCCATCCCAGGACCCTGGGATCATGACCCGAGCCGAAGGCAGATGCTTAACCCACAGAGCTACCCAGGCGCCTCTAAGTTTTTATTTTCTATTTTATTGATTTGTAGAAACACCATAAGTAGTATGGAAAAAAGTCCTGTAGCTGTGATATAAACTGCAAATATTTCCCCTTGCTTGTCATTTGCCTTTAACTGCTCATGGTTTGTTTTATAATTAAAAACTTTTTATATAGTCAAATTCATCAATCTTTTCTTTTAGGATTCTGGGTTTTGTATTATAGTTGGAAAGACCTTCTCTTGCCCCAGAATTATTTTAAACTTCTCCCATAGTTTCTTCTACTGCTGCATTGGTGTGGTTTTTACATTTAAATATTTAGTCCAGCTAGAATTTACCCTGCAACAGAGAATGTCAGAATGGATAAAAAAGCTACACATAACCATATGATGTTTACAAGAAACACACTGAACATAAGGACACAAACAAGCTGAGAGGAAAAGGATGGAAAAACATGCATACACATAAATGTAAGAAAGCATGCTAGGCTACACTATAATCAGACAAAGTAGTGTTCAAGATGAAGGGGAAAAGAGGCATTTGTTGTTGTACTCTGTGCCATTTATTATATGTCAGTGCTTTTTTAAAGTTTTTATTTAAATTCCAGTTAGTTAACATACAGAGTATTATTAGTTTCAGGTGTACAATACAGTGATTCAACACTTTCATACAACACTGTATGCTCATACAACACCCCATGCTCATCACAAGTGCCCTCCTCAATCCCATTACCTATTTAGCCCATCCCTCACCCATCTCCCCTCTGGTAACCATCAGTTTGTTCTTTATAGTTAAGAGTCTGTTTCTTGGTTTGCCTCTCTCCCTCTTTGAAAAAGACAGACATTTAAAAATTACGAAAGTGTCACTCACTCAAGAAGACAAAACAATTTTAACTGTATATGCATCTAATAAATGAACACTATCACCTGACATTTATAGACCCTTCATCCAACAATAGCAAAATACGTATTTTACTTAACGGCAGATGGAACATTCACCAAGCCAGACTATGTATGATGACCCAGTATTTCTAAGGATGAAATCATCCAGAATATGTTATTCCATCAAATGGAATTTAGAAATCAATAACAAAAAGAAACCTAGAAAATTCCCATATATTTGGGAAATTACATAATACACTACTAAATAATCTAAGGATCAAAAAAAACTCACAAGGTAAGTTAGAAAATACTTCAAACTAAATAATAAAGGAAACAAACATATCAAAATTTGTGACATGTAACTAAATCCTTAAAGAATATGTATTGCTTTAAATGCTCATATTAGAAAAGGTGTAAAATCAATGATTTCCACTTCCATCTGAAAAAGGCAATAGACAATGAAATACAATGTAAGTATAGAAAATTCATAATAAACCAAAGAACAGAAATTAACAAAAATTTTTAAAAGACAAACCAACAGAAGAAATTAACAAAGCCAGAGTTCTTAAAAAGTTAAGAAAACCAATAACCTCTTCAAAAAATTGAACAAGAAAAAATGGAGGAAACATAAATTATCCATATCAGAAATGAAGGAAGATACACAGATTTTACAGACATTAAAAGGATAGCAAGAGGATATTATAAACAGTTTTATGTCAGTAAACTTGACAACATAGATAAATTTTAAAATCTGGTCAAAAATTACCAAAAGTGACCTAAGGAAAAATACCAAACTTTAATAGCCTTATATCATTTAATGAAATCTAACTCCTGATTCACAGTCCCTCTTACTCCCCCATACTCCCACACACATACAAAATCCCAACCCCGATGGCTTCACTCATATATTCTATCTAACATTTAAGGATGAAATAATACCAGTTCTATCCAATCCAAAAAATAAAATAAAAAGAGAAAGAGTAAATATTTTCCAACTCATTTTATAAGGCCTCTATCACCCTGATGAATAAAGCATTTTAAGAGTTACAAACCAAAAACCTTATGAGCACAAAAACAAAAATTTTTAATAAAATGTTAGCAAATCCAACTCAATGATATATCAAAAGGTTAATATTCAATGGTCAAATGAGATTTAACCCAGGAATGTAAGCTTGGTTTAATATATGTGAATACAGTATAATATTATCATTGTAATAGATGTAGAAAAAGCATTTGGTAAATTTTAACACTAGGTTATAATGGAACATTTTGAAAAACTAGGAATAACAGAAAATTTCCTTGACCCAATAGAGATATAAGCATACCCTAGTGAGCATCATAATCAGTGGTAAAATATTAAATGTAAAGAATGGAAATAAGATACAGAAACAACCTAAGTATCTATCAATGATGAATGATAATGATAGTGAATAACATGGGCTTGAATTGTGCAGGTCCACTTATACGTGCCTTTTTTTCAATAAATATATTGAAGAATATTTTGGAGATTTGCAACAATTTGAAAAATCCTGTAAACAAATCATGAAGCTTAGAAATACTGAAGGAAAATTAAGAAAAAGTTAGGCATCTCATGAATGCATAAAATATATATAGAAATGAGATGATTTTATCACTTAGTATCATAAAAGATATATAAATCTATTATAAAAAGTTAAAATTTATTAATTCTTATGCACATATAGACCAAATATGGCAGCATTCACAGTTGAGAGAAATGCAAACAAATGTAAAGATGCAGTATTAAATCATAACTGCATAAAATTAACTGTAGTAATACTGTACCGCTGTAATAATTTCATAGCCACCTCCTGTAGCTATTGCAATGACCTCAAGTGTGGAAGTATCTGCTTAAAATGCTACGTGATACTAATCATCTCTATGTGAGCAGTTCCTTTCTCTAGTAAATTGTGTGTATCACAAAAAGCTGTCACAGTTCTCATATATTTTTTCATCTTATTTTGTGTAATACTGTAAATCCTGAATTACACCATGGGACCCATACAAAGTGCCACCAGTCATGCTGGAAATGCTCCCAAGAACCGGAGAAAAGTCATGACATTACAAGAAAAAGTTGAATTGTTTGATATGTACCATAGATTGAGGTCTGCAGCTCTGGATGCCCACCATTTCAAGATAAATGAAGCCAGTATAAGGGCCATTGTGAAAAAAGAAAAGGAAATTCATGAAGCCATTGTTGTAGTTACACCAGCAGGCGTGGAAATCTTGCACTTTTCATGAAATACCTTTTTACCTTGTATTGAAAATGTAGCTTTTATGTGGGTGCAGAATTGCTGTAAGAAAGGCATACCTATAGATTCTAACGTGATTCAAGAAAAAGTGAAGTTATTATATGAACATAAAGCAATAGGAAGGTGGAGAATTTAATGCTAACAAAAGATGATTTGGTAATTTTAGAAAGAGGTTTGCCTTAAAAAATGTCAAGATAACAGGAGGAGCAGCTTCTGCCAACCAAGAGGTAGCAGACAGAATTTCCATAGGTCGGAGCGCCTGGGTGGCTCAGTTGTTAAGTGTCTGCCTTCGGCTCAGGTCATGATCCCAGGGTCCTGAGATCGAGCCCCACATCTGGCTCCCTGCTCCGAGGGAAGCCTGCTTCTCCCTCTCTCACTCCTCCTGCTTGTGTTCCCTCTCTCACTGTGTCTCTCTCTGTCGAATAAATAAAATCTTTAAAAAAAAAAAAAAAGAATTTCCATAGGTCATTAAGAAAATCCCTGGGGAAAAAGGGTATCACCTGAACAGGTTTTTAATGCAGGAAAAAGTGCCTTATTCTGGAAAAAAAAAATGCCACAAAGGACATTTATTAGTAAGGAAGAGAAGCAAGCACCAGGATTTAGGGCAGGAAGAAAAGTAGGAATAAGACAAAACTTACCATTTTTATTCAATATTGTACTGAAGGCCCTAGCCAGTGCAATAAGACAGGAAAAAGAATAAAAGACATAAAGGCTAAAAAGGAAGCAGTAGAATTTTTGTTGTTGTTGACTTTAGACAGGGAAAATTCTAAGAAATGTACAGAAGAACTATTAGAATAAATATATTTAACAACCTCCCAGAATACAAAGTCAATATTTTCACATACTAGCAATGAACCATTAGAATATGAAATAAAATATACTATTTATAATAGCTTCAAAAATGTAAAAAAACTTATGGATAAGCTGAATGAATGATGTATAAGACCTCTACAGAAAACCATAAAAGACAGGGAAATTGAGAAAAGGATAAACATATTAAGTGACATACCATGCTCATGAGTTGGAACATTCAGTGTTAAGTCCAATGTTAAGATGTCAACTATCCCCAAATATAATAAAATAAAATCTCAGCAGGTTTTTTAAAAAAATTAGTAAGCTGATATAAAAACTTATTTGAAATATGGAACACCTAGAACTACCAAAATCATCTTGAAAAAGTAGACCAGGATTGGAAGATTTTTCCTATCTGACTTCAAGATTTATTATAAATCCATGGTAACAAGCCAAATGTGAAAGGACATAAAAGAGATCAATGGAATAGAACAGAGTCCAGAAACAGGTGCACATATATACAGTCCAATTAAATTCAATAAGTGTGAAAGTCAAATGCTTTTGACAAGTGATTCAGTGAAAAAAATTTTTTTTCCAACAAATACATTTTGGGATAATTGGATATCTGTAAGAAGAAAGTGCAAAAATTAATTCAGGATAGATCCCAGGCCTAACATAAAAGCCAGAACTATGAAGCTTCTAGAAGAAAACATAGGAGAATATGTTAGTAATCTTAGGGTAGGCACAGATTTTTTTAGGGAGTACATAGAAAGCTTGTATTTAAAAAAAATTGATAAATTATACTTCATCAAAATTAGATATATTTGTTCATTAAAAGATACTGTGAAGAAAATAAACAGGCAAGCCACAGACTGATGAGAAATCTTCAAAACACATATATTTAACAAAGGTCTCCTATCTAAAACTTATAAAGAAATGTTAAATTTTCAATAATAGGAAGACAACCAAATTAATGAATGGGCAAAAGATTTAAAAAAGACATTTTATAAGAGAATGTACAAGATTGGTGAATAGAATATGCAAAAGTGCTCAACATTAATAATCATCAGTAAAATACAAATTAAAAGCACAATGAGATCCTATTATATACTCAGTAGAAAGGCTAAAATGAAAAAAAAACATCAATCTTGGAGAGGATGTGCAGAAACTGGAACTCTCATTTATGTTACTGACAATGTAAAATAGTATGACCACTTTGAAATTCTTTAAATATCACCCATACATCTATCCTATGACTCAGCAGTATCATTCCTAGGAATTTTTTGAAGAGAGATAAAAATATGTCTATAAAAAGCCTTTTACAAGAATGTTCATATCAGGTTTATTCATACTAGGCCTAAACTAGAAACAGTCTAGATGTCACTCAACAGGATACTGGATAAACAAACTGTGATATACATACATAATAGAATGTTACATAGAATAAAAAGGAATAATCAAGTGATACATAAAACAACACAGATGGCTCCCCAAAACATTATGCCAAATAAAAAAACTTATGCACGAAAATGTATGTGCCTTTACCCCCATTTATATGAAACTGTAGAATAGGCAAAATTAATCTGGTGATAAAAATCAGATTAGTTCTGGTATGAGGTATTAAGTGTTGATTGGGAAGGGGTGTGAAAGTACTTTCTGGGGTAATGAAAATGTTGTTTCTTGACAGGCAGTATAGTTATATGAGTGTACGCATTTGTCAAAATTATTGAACTATGTCCTTAAGATCTGAGCATTTGACTGTAAACAGCTTATACTTCAATTTTAAAAAGTTCATATATAGGGCGACCGAATGGATTGAAAAAACAAGACTCATCTATATATTGCCTACAAGAGACTACTTCAGAACCTAAAGACACAGACAAACTGAAAATTAAAGCATGGAAAAAGATATTCCATGCAAATAGAAGCAAAAGAAAGCTGGGGTAGCAGTACTCATGTCAGATAAAATATATTTTAAAACAAAGATTGTAACAAGAGACAAAGAAAAGCATTGCATAATGATAAAGAAATCAAGAGGATATAACAATTGTAAATATCAATGCACCCAACACAGAAACATCTAAATATATAAAGTGTGTATTAACAGACATAAAGGGAGAAATTGACAGTAATAGAAGAATAGTAGGGGGCTTTAAGACCCCATTTACATCAGTGGATACATCATTTAGACAGAAAATCAATAAGGAACTTTGCTCAGTGGCTTTGAATGAACATATTAAACTAGGTGGATTTAACAGATATATACAAATATTCCATCCCCAAACAGCAGAATACATTCTTTTCAAGTACACATGGAATATTCTCCAAGACAGATGATCACATGTTAGGCCACAAAACAAGTCTCAATAAATTTAAGGAGACTCAAATCATATCAAGCATCTTTTCTGACCATAACAGTATGAAACGAGAAATCAATTACAAGAAAATGAACAGAAAAATACACAAACACATGGAGACTAAACAACCAATGGGTCAATGAAGAAATCAAAAAGGAAATAAAAAAATACTTAGAGACAAATAAAAATGAAAATGCAATTCTTCAAAATTGTAGGGAAACAGCAAAAAGCTGTTCTTTTTTTATAAAGATTTTATTTATTTATTTTTATTTAAGAGAGAGAGAGAGAGAACATGAGCAGGGTGGGGGGAAGGCAAAGGGAGAGAGAGAGAATCTCAAGCAGACTCTGCACTGAGCGCAGAGCCTGAAGCAGCACTTGACTTCAGGACCCTGCGATCATGACCTGAGCTGAAATCAAGTTGGACACTTTACCAATTGAGGCACCCAGGCACCCTGCAAAAGCAGGTTTTTTTTTTTTTTTTTTTTTTAAGATTTCTTTTTTTGAGAGAGAGTATGTGCAAAGGGGCAGAGGGGCAGAGGGAGAGGAAGAAGGAGAGAAGCAGACGCAGGGCTCACTTCCCACGACCCATGAGATCATGATGACCTGAGCTGAAATCAAGAGTCCAACACCTAACCAACTGAGCCACCCAGGCACCCCTCACAAAAGCAGTTCTAAGAGGGAAGTTTATAGTAATATAGGCCTACATCAAGAAACAACAAAAGAATCTCAAATAAACATTATGATCCTTTACCTAAAAGAAATAGAAAAAGAACAAACAAAGCCCACAGTTACTAGAAGGAGGAAATAAAGTTCCAGGTGGAAATAAATGAAATAGAGACTAAAAAGTCAACAGAAAAGATCAATGAGACCAACATAAACAAAACTGATATACCTTTAGCCAACCTCATCAAGAAAAAAAGACAGAAAGGACCCAAATGAATACAATCAGAAATGAAAGAGGAGAAGAACTGAAGAAGAACCACAGAAATACCAAGGATTATAATAGACTGCTATGAAAAATTATATGCCAACAAATTGGACAACCTAGAATAAATGGATAAATTCCCAGAAACATACAATCTACTAAGACTGAATCAGGAAGAAATAGAAAATCTGAACAGACTGATTGCTAGCAACAAAACTAAATCAAAAATCAAAAGACTCCCAATAAACAGAAGTCCAGGACCAGTGGGCTTCACAGGTGAATTCTACCAAACATTTAAAGAAGAGTTAATACCTATCCTTCTCAAACTACTCCAAAAAATAGAAGAGGAAAGAAACCTTCCAAATTCATTTTAAGAGGCCAGCATTACTCTGATACCAAAACCAGACAAAACATTCTAAAAAAATATTACAGGTCAATATTCTGGATGAACATAAATGCAAAAATCCTCAACAATCACCAGTTGAACTCAACAATACATTAAAAGGATCATACACCATGGTCAAGTTAGATTTATTCCAGGGATGCAAGGATGGTTCAATATTAGCAAATCAATCAACATGATACACCCTATTAACAAAATGAAGGATAAAAACCATATGATAGATGCAGAAAAAAGCATTTGACAAAATACAGTATCAGTTTATGATAAAAAACTCTCAACAAAGTGGGGTTAGAGAGAATATACATCAACATAATAAGGCCAACAGATGAAAAACCCACAGCTAATATAATACTGAATGTTTTTCTTCTAAAATTAAGAATAAGACAATGATGTCTACTCTTGCCACTTTTATTCAGCACAGTATTATGAGTTGTAGCCACAGTAATTAGACAAGAAAAAGAAATAAAAGGCATACAAACTGGCAGGGAAAGGTAAAACTGTCACTCACTGTTTGCAAATGACATAGTATACACAGTAAACCCAAAAGTTCCACCAAAAACTACTGGAACTAATAAATGAATTTGGTAAAGTTGCAGGATACAAAATTAATATACAGAAATCTGTTGTATTTCTATACGCCAATAAGGAAGCAGCAGAAAGAGAAATTAAGAAAACAATCCCATAGGGGCGCCTGGGTGGCTCAGTCGTTAAGCATTTGCCTTTGGCTCAGGTCATGATCCCAGGGTCCTGGGATCAAGCCTCGCATCAGGCTCCCTGCTCAGTGGGAAGCCTGCTTCTCCCTCTCCCACTCCCCCTGCTTGTGTTCCCTCTCTTGCTGTGTCTCTGTCAAATAAATAAAATCTTAAAAAAAGAAAAAGAAAAAAGAAAACAATCCCATTTACAACTGCATCAAAAAGAATAAAATGCCTAGGAATAACCTTAACCAAGGAGGTGAAAGACTTGTACTCTGAAAACTGTAAGGCACTGATGAAAGAAACTGAAGACAACACAAACAAGTGGAAAGATATACTATGCTCATGGATTAGGAGAATATTGTTAAAATGTCCACACCACCCAAAGCAACCTACAGATTTAATGCAATTCCCATCAAAATACCAATAATATTTTCTACTGAAATAGAACAAATAATCCTAAAATTTGTATGGAACCACAAAAGACTCCAAATAGCCAAAGTAATCTTGAGAAAAACAAAGCTGAAGGTATCACAATCCCAGATCTGAAAATATAGTACAAAGCTATAGTAATCAAAATAGTATTGTACTGGTACAAAAACAGACACATAGATCAATGAAACAGAATACAGAGCCCAGAAATAAACCCGTGCTTATATGCTCATTCATCTACGACAAAGGAGGCAAGAAAATACAATGGGAAAAGAGTCTCTTCAATAAATGCTGCTGGGAAAACTGGACAGCTACACGCAAAAGAATTAAACTGAACCACTTTCTTACACCATATACAAAAATAAACTCAAAATGGATTAAAGACCTAAGTGTAAGACCCAAATCCATAAAACTCCAATAAGAAGACTTAGTAATCTCTTGGACATCGGCTGTAGCAACATTTTTCTGGATATGTCTCCTCAGGCAAGGGAAACAACAGAAAAATAAACTACTGGTACTACATTAACCTAAAAAGTTTTTACACAGTGAAGGAAACCATCAACAAAATGAAAAGGCAACCTAATGAATGGGAGGAGATATTTCCAAATCATATAACTGATAGGAGATTAATATCCAAAATATATAAAGATTTCATACAACTCAACACCAAAATACACTAATAATCCAATTTAAAAATGGGCAGAGGACCTGGATAGATATTTCTCTGAAGAAGACATACAGATGGCAAACAGAAAAGATGTTCACTATCACTAATCATCAGGAAAATGCAAACCAAAACAACAGTGAGATATCACCTCATACCAGCCAGAATGGCTAGTATCAAAAAAATAAGAAATATCAAGTGTTGGTGAGAATGTAAAGAAAAGGGAACCCTCATACACTATTGGTGGGAATGTAAATTGGTGCAGCCACTATGGAAAAAAGTATGGAGGTTCCTCAAAAAATCAAAAATTCTTAGAAGTACCGTATAAGCCAATAATTCCAGTACTGGGAATTTATTCCAAGAAAACAAAAACACTATTTTAAAAAGATATAGGCACCCCTATGTGTATTGCAGCATTATTTACAGTAGCAAGATATGGAAGCAATCTAAGTGTCCATCATTAGATGAACAATAGATAAGAAGATGTTGAATTGAATATTACTCAGCCATAAGGGATGAGATCTTGCCATTTGTGACAATGTAGATAGATCTAGAGAGTATTATGCTAAGTGAAATAAGTCAGACACAGAAAGACAAATAGCATGATTCATTTATATGCAGAATCTAAAAATCAAAACAGATGAACAAAACACAACAAAACAAAAACTCATAAATACAGAGAATAAACTGGTGGTTGACAGAGGGGATGGAGTGAGAGGGATGGGTGAAATAGGTGAAGGGGATTAAGAGATACAAACTTCCAATTACAAAATGAATAAGTCACTGAGATAAAAAGTACAGCATAGGGAATATAGTCAGTAATATTGTATTAACTTCGTATGGTGACAGATGGTAATTACACCAATCGTGGTGAGCACTGCATGATGTACAGAACTGTTAAATCACTATATTACACACCTGAAAACAATGTAACATTGTACATCAACTATACTTCAGTAAAAAAGTAAAATTAAATTTAAAAATTTTTAAAGTTCATGTTTACCTCAGCTGAGAAATCCTTTGGGAATCTATCCCAAAAAATAAATGCATCAGTACATAAAGATAACTTACTTGGACAAGGCTTCAGTTGAGGAAACCAAGGTTTCCACTGTATTTGAAGCTGATTTTGTAGGAATCATTTCATATTATTGGTCAATGTTAAAACAGTTTTTGAGGAGAAAATGGAAAGATTAACACAAAGGGAATGCATAATCAAAAATGCATTCTCAACCCAGATAACCCAGATAAAAGCCTGTTAAGTTTTTAAAAGTGAAAGAGTCACATAAAATATACAGGCTAGATAATTATTACCCCAAATATCTGAATAAGCTTAAGGTTGTTCAATAAAAATACCAGTTAGTGTGGTTAAACAGGAAGAACTGTTAGAAAGCCCCATGCTATTTCCCATTCTATTTCTAACAAATCCACACTTCTTTTAAGCCATCACCTCTTCCTAAAAGTCATAGCACAAAGACCACTTACTTAAATCTTTTCCCACGAGTAAAGCTAGAAATGCAGTTTCACAATACTTACTGGAGAATTGTATTGTGGAGAAAAAAAAGAATATCTAATAATAGGTAAAATAGACTAAATGGTGGTATACTCATAGAATGGCATATTAGGCACTATTAAAAAGAATAATTACATATATTCATTTTGACTTGAAAGGATTTCCATAATTTAATGTTCTCTGAGATAGGTAAATGCAGAAGAGTGTAGAGAATATGATCCCATTTTAGTAAATAACAACGAGAAAAAAATACCAAATTGTTAATACTGGTATCTTGAAAAGAGGGTAGGGCTGGCAGTTAAGAGTTTAAAAACAGAAAAGATCTGTTTTAGAAGAATTCTCAGAATACGTAAGAAATGCTGTGTAATCATACATATATATATACATGTATGAAAAGTTGGTAACCAAAATAATTCTAATGACTGTTGAAATACATGGATTTTTACTTCCTTCTTTATTCTTTTCCTGTCTTTATTTTTTGCTATTGACACATGTGCAATCAGAAGAACATTTTTATTTTAGGGGGAAAAAAAGGTCAGAGACCTGGAAAATACTGCAAAAAGCTTTGAAATTTAAAAAATACATGGTGCTATAGGTAGATATGAATTCTGAATAATTACTATATTTTAAAATTCAAAAACAAAGGAGAGTAATATATTCGTTAATGTAGACAGCTATTGAATCATTATATTGTACACCTGAAACTAATATGACACTGTATGTTGTTTCAATTTAAAAAATTAAAAATTTTAAATAAGAGATAATTACATAGAATAAGCAACATTTTCTGCCAAGACCAAAGAACAAAAAAAACATCTTACGTAAACAGACCCTAAAGCACAGATATCACAGACACACACATATACCTGGATGGTTCAGCATAGTATCAAGTTCTTCTTTGGCCACAACCATTCTCAATCTATCACTACTATCAATGACAAAAATAATGGCTTGTCCTTCTCTGTATAAGGAATGAGAAAAATTAAAGATAAAATTATACATTTTTCCATGTTTAGCATTCATTTGCATTTCCTAACCTGTGTATTATCTTTTTATTACATATTAGTTTATATGAGTGACTACTATATTACCATTAGTCCTATTTCATGTAAAATAATTTTTTCTCAGATGGTTGATAATATGGTAAATTTAATGACTTATTTCATAATTTTTAAAAATTACAAGTAAAACCATAATTCTATTACACAGATGCAATCATTATTAATATTTGGGGGTAAATCAATTTTGACATTTTCTTTGTGTATATTCACATATGAGTACCTACATTTGTATTTAAATGGAATCTTGCTGTTTTATACCCTGCCTTTCTGATATATATATATTTCCTTGATCTTCTTTGCAGTATAGTTTGAACTACTTTTATATGAAACATTAAAGCTCTACACCAGTGTTTCTCAAATATTTCTTACCATAACCATAGTGAGAAATACATTTTACATTAAGATACAGTAGACCCTTAAGTATATGTAACTATATTTGAAATAAGTTTCCAGAAATAATACTTACAAATAGCTTTTATTTTATTCTATTTGATTTTTTTTAAGCTGATAACCAGCCACTAAACTGGCTTAAAGATTCACTTACAGATCACAGTGGCACTTAAAAAAAAATCACTGATTCCCTCTGCACCTTTCTTTTAATGATTATAAAGTATCCCATTGCACAGATATGTCATCGGTAATACTGTGGACTTAGAGATTATTTTTAATTTTTATTATTGTGAAAAACTTTGGAATAAACATCCTCCTGAGTACATTTTTTAAATTTCTTGGTATCTTAAGACTTGTAATTAGGAATAAAATTTCTAGAAATACATACAAAATTTAAAGTTTTAGATAAACATTGACAAACTGTATTCCAGAAATACTTTATCAATTTATACTACTACCAATATTTTTCCCACCTTTCCAGCATGGCTCTTAACATTCTTTTCCATTTTTGCCATTCTAACAGCATAGTATTTTACACTGTATTTCATTAATTGCTAGTAAAGTTCAATATGTTTGCATATATTTATTGGACATTTTACCTTTTTTTGTGAATCACTTATTCCAGTCATAAATTAAGATTTTAAAAGTTCAATATCATTAAAAAATAAAAGTTCAATATCATTAGCAATCACATGAGCATAAAAATAAAACAACTCTTGAGTACCATTTTCTCCTATCATTTAAAAAAAATGAACATAGGTTATCACTAGTCATACATTACTAGTAGCCATGGATTGGAAATATCTACCAACAGTTTTAAAAATGTTAAATCCCTTTGAGCCAGTAATTTTATTTCTGGAATTTATTCTAAGGAAACATGATCTATGACAAAGATTTATGCAGCAAGATGTGCTAACTGAAGGATTGTTTATAATCTTCAAAAACTGAGAATAGCTTTTATGTCCAAAAATAGAATGATTACAAAATAGGCATAGGCATGTGAAAAAAAAATAAACAGCCAGTCATTAGTTATATTCTTTGGATGTTTTTCCTGATTTATTCTTATCACTGAATATTAACTGAAAAAGCAGGATAAAAAACTATATATGGTACATAATTTAGAAGATTCCTTTCTCAACTATGTAGAGTATATATTTTATATTTCAAGAAAGAAGAAAAACAAAAAAGATTAACAATGGTAAATTTATTAGTAGTGAGATTTAGAGAAAATTTTTTTTATATTCTTTTTTATATTTTCCAAATATTAAAAAATGTGTACTCCTTATATTTTATACTTTATTACTTTCATATTATAAATATGCAATAATTATACAATAATCAATGTTACAGAATCAAATAAATGACAAAGTAAACTTCCCTTATAATCTTATTGTTCCAAAAACAAATACTATTAATGATTTGGTGCACATGCCACTAAATTTTTTTCCTTCTCTATATATACTAAGCACATATTTTTGTTAAGAGTAGTATTTTTCCTTTTATAATTGAGATATCATTATAAACAGTGTTCAACACATATTCTTCTATGTTTAACTTTGTCCACCAGTGCTAGTCATAGAATTTTTTTTTTTTTTTTTTAAAGATTTTATTTATTTACTTGACAGAGAGAGACACAGCAGAAGAGGGAACACAAGCAGGGGGAGTGAGAGAGGGAGAAGCAGGCTTCCCGCGGAGCAGGGAGCCCGATGCGGGGCTCGATCATGACACATGTGCAATCAGAAAAATCCCAGGACCCTGGGATCATGACCTGAGCCGAAGGCAGACGCCTGACTGAGCCACCCAGGTGCCCCCATAGAATACTTTTCAAGAAAAAAAATGATGGCTAGAGAGCATGAACATTTTTCATTTTAAAAGATATTGATAAATTTCGCTGAAAAAGATGTTACATTCCCACCATAAGAGTGACTTATTTTGCCATAGTAGACTTAATCTTTTTAATGTCTTTCAGTCTAATAGATTAAGATGTACTTGTTCTTTCATAATTAGAAAAATATAGATACAGGATATAAATTTACTATTATTGTAGCCTTCTCCATAGTAACCCTATTCACTATTCAACCTACAATTTAGCTATAGTGTTCCTAATTAATTTCTTCCAAAAAGATTTTGAAGAAAAAGGAATTAAAATCAGAAACGTTTCCTTTTATAGAAACTATTTTCTATGTATTTTTGTTATCTGTAATTAAAATAAATGTTATTTTTAAAATAGTAGCTAAAATAAATACATTTTAAAAATTCTTTTTTTGGAGGAAGAATAAAAAAATCCTATACTGAAAACTGAGGTTTCCTAAAAAAACAAAAAAACAAAAAAAACCCCCAAAAACCCAAAAAACAACTCACATTTCCCCAGAGAATTTAATGCAAGCTACCATAACCATGCCACTTTCCCTTTACGAAACTGACTCTGAAATCTGAAGAACAAAATCTTTTCTCTGTACCTCAGCGGTCCTCTGGATCTGTATGATTTAAATATGACTTCAATCTATTAAAGCACTCATTGAAAAGAGTATCTGAAAAAAATCTCCTTTGGCTCATATCTGAGGAATACAGTGTTTGTTCCCACATTAGCAGGAAAGAATAAAAATTAAAATCTGATCTGGGCAGTCATCTCATAATCATTCCAAGGCAAGAGTTGATAATGACAAAAGGGCATTTAGTCAAGGGATACTGGTTATAAGTTTCAGACTCCAAAAGTAAGTTACATTGCTTTTACAGGAAGGAGTCCTAGCAATATGAACAGTTAATGAATTCATTTTACTACCACATGCAAATCCTGAGACGGCATAATAATTTGGGTTCTAGTAACTTAACAGTTCTTAATCTGAAGTAATTAGTGAGCACTTTATTTGCATACGCTGACATATCTTCTTTAGAATTGCTTGTAGAACAAATGGATCAACTGTTTAAGTTAGTACTGTTATTTTAACTAAATTTATTCAATAAATATTTACCGATCTATATGTCTAGCATCATACTTGGCCTTGAAGAAATAACCTGAATAAGAAATAATCCTTGCTCTTGAGCAGTTCACACCCTCATTAGAGAGGCAGCTATGGCACATGACTTTAAGACATAACAAGTATGGTAAAGTACCGTGTGAACACTGGGGACAGAATAACTGGGCAAAAATGGTGAAATTTGACAGAGGAGGTGACTTTTGAGTTAACTTTAAAGCATGACTATATTAACTTTAAACTGCAACTAAACAGAACAGGGCATTAAAAACAAGAGAGAAAAGCATATGCAAAGATCCAAGGTCATGGAGGACCTGAAGCATTTGAGAAATAATATGAAGTATGATTATACTTTTTCATTAGAAAACATTTTCATTTTTTCATTAGAAAATGTGCTTAAATTATATGAAAAATAAATATTGCAACCTAGCCCACATAATCCTTTGGATTTATTTGTTAAGCATTATTATTAAAATATACTCATCTAGTTAACCAACATTTATAAACATACTTACTTATAATAGTGTTCCCAGAGATTTCTGTATCTTCCTTGACCTGACATGTCAAACACTGTAAAAGACAAACTACAGAAAACAAAGCAAAACAAAACCAAACACCAAAACAAAACAAACCATGACTACATTATAAGATACTAACTTAAGGTGTTACTTTCACTTAAGAATTTAAATTGTTTTCAAAGAAACCACCCTTGAATATACAATATTCAACTTGAGCTAATTTTCAAGTACAAGTCCCATAAATTAAATTTTTTAATATAAATATGATTTTGTAATGAATAACATATAAAAAAAGATGTTTTCCTTCTAGTGAGATTATCGGAGTTTATCTAAAGTTAAATTCTGAAAAACAATCCAGGGGTAGTGGTACAAATAATTTACCATCTATGGACTTCTGAAACAACAAATTTCTTTTTCTAAGAGTAGAACGAATGACTAGGTCGATCTGATATTATCACTTTTCACCCACAACTTCTTAGTCACAAGTATAATAAAATGAATTACCTGGATGATTTGAATTTCTCTATGCTGAATCCTATGGTTGGAACTATATCTTGTGATTGAGCCTTCAAGAGAAAAGACAAATTGAGAAATCTGCAATTACCAAAGATGAATTTTTCCTCAGGTTAAAAAAAAGCATCCACGTTTCCAATTCTAAAATTTGTCACTACGGAGATGACAGAATTAAACAAAATTATAATTTTTGCAGTGGGATCACTGTGTGTGAATTCTTTACAGAAGTTTAAGGTTTACTAATTATGAATCTGTATAACGTGTATATCTTAATTCACATTTTGTGGCTTGCCAAGTTACCATAGCTGTAAAGTGGTTTGATGAGTCATTCTGAGTTCACATACAGGACTTCATAATCTTTCACCACATACTTATTGAGTTTATATATGCTACTGGGGACTGTTCTCATGTCTAGGTGGTGAATATACATGGTCGCTGCTTTCATGGAGCTTATTACCTAGAGAAAGTAAACATCAATAACCAAGTAAACTACAAGTGAACACAATTTCAGGAAGTGGTAAGTGCAGTGAAAGGTGATTTGGAGATGGGAGGCAATGGGGGAGGAGGGTTGGTATGGGGCATGGAAAAAGGATGCTGAGAAAAAGCCTCTCTGAGGAGGTAACATTGGACCCAAGAGTGAATATCAAAAAGGAGAAAAGCATGACTAGATCTTGGCAAAAACATTCCAGTCAAAACAATTAGCCAGTGCAATGACCCCAAGGCAAGCAAGGACTTGCCACTCAGGAAAAGTATAAGGCCTGTATGTCTAAAATGTACTGAGTAAGGCAGAGAGCTATATGTAACAAAGAGCTGTAGAGCCTTGAAGGCCATGGTAGGGAATTCTGTGTGGAGAACAGATTACAAGGGGGCAAGAGTACAGCAGGAGACCTGTTAGCAAGTCCCACAGGCAATTAAAATGCCTTAAGCTGACAAGTCATCAAATGCCTCCTAACACTTTCACCATCAAAAACCATTCTTCTGTTTGAATAAAAAACACCATCTACTTTCTGATAACCTATGAGTTATTCTTAACTCCTCGTTTCTTACATTTTTTATGAACCATTCTCAAATTGGTCCTATCTCACTAACTTAGTTCAGGCCCTTAACATTTCTTGCTTTGATGTAGTACAAAAGCCTTGTAATTACTCCTAACTGTTAATGTGCCACCTTAGACTAGTTACTCAACTTCTCCAAACCTTAGTTTTCTCAAATGTGAAATCTATTATTATCTTTAACTTGTAAAGTTATTGTGAGAATTAAATGAGTTAATGAATGCAAAATACTCAACACAGTGCCTGGTCCATAGGAAATACTCAGCAACTACTCAACAAATATCATAAGTATACTTTCTTTCTTCTTTTTTTTTTTTAGTGTTAAATGTTTTAAATTTTATGAATTTTAAACACATATAAAATTCAAGTATTCACTCTGGCATTTCTGTTTTAGCATCAATATACAGAAGAAATATCTCAGTGCTGTCATTTGCTTTGGTTTTGCACTTATTAATATTGAGAATGTGATTTGGTCTCTTTGTAATAAATTTCTTATTGATTTCCATTCTTCTCATTATAACAGCCACTTAACTGACCACCACTCTGGTCTCTCTTATCTTTCTTTCTTTTTTTTTTTTAATTTTATTATGTTATGTTAATCACCATACATTACATCATTAGTTTTTGATGTAGTGTTCCATGAGTCATTGTTTGCGTCTAACACCCAGTGCTCCATGCAGAACGTGCCCTCTTTAATACCCATCACCAGGCTAACCCATCCCCCGACCCCCCTCCCCTCTAGAACCCTCAGTTTGTTTTTCAGAGTCCATAGTCTCTCATGGTTCGTCTCCCCCTCCGATTTCCCCTCCTTAATTTTTCCCTTCCTGCTATCTTCTTCTTTTTTTTTTTAACATATAATGTATTATTTGTTTCAGAGGTACTATACTTTCATTGATTTCAGTCTCTTTCCAATTTTCTCCATACAGCCACAGTGTAACTTAAAAAACAAAACAAAACAAAAACTTTAGTTCATCATGTTGCTTTTGTGTGAAAACAGGAGAAGGTAAATTGTTGCCCCACACCATTATGTTCAATTTGGTAGTCCACTTCTGGAAATTTAAAATTCAAATGAAAAGACAGAAGCTGAAAAGTCACTGGAGCTTAGTCACCTTAGTAGTAACGTAGTAGTGAAAAGGCCTCCTTAGAGATGCCTGGTTTTGCCTTTCTAAAGTTTGTTTATTCAGCTTTTCTTTCCATCCTATTGAGCTGCCTATATTCTTCCAAAAATATCTTTCTGTTTATGTTAGAATTTATTTCCTGCCATTCAGATTCCTGCCTCAGTCCTTAGGGTTTCTTCATTGCACAACAAACTTTGGAATAAAGAGTTTCCTTACTTTTGTTGTCCCAAAATATTCCACGGTTTTGATTTTTTATTTTGATCACAATCATGATAAAAATCATCAGCTATTACTATTAGGAAAAAATACCAGTAATAAAGTGAGGAAATTAAACGTTTAAAGAAATCTCAGAAAATATACCTCAAAATAGTAGCCCTGTCTTCACTGAACTGTAATTAGAACATTTGCCTGGCCTCTCCACAATCACCCAGCTTCTTCACAAACTCTTTTTGTTTCCAGAGCTTCTCTTTTATATCTTGCTGTTTTACTTAACAAGGATAAAATTAATCAACTTTCTTTTCTTCCCATCACTTTTTTTTTAAGGAGGGAGAGAGAGAGAGTACATACGAGTGGGAGGAGGGGCAGAGGGAGAGGGAGAGAATCTCAAGCAAACTCCATGATGTAGTCTCACAACCCCAAGAGCATGACTGAGCCAAAATTAAGAGGCAGACACTTAACTGACTGAGCCACACAGGCACCCCTCTTCCCGTTACTTCTAAAGTTCTAATGGAACCTAATTAGAAAGAAGAAACTCCACAAATTAATCAGGATAAAACAAGATATGTGAGCTCATGCTTCTACTTCAAGTGGGATTTATTTTCCTCTAAAGAATTCCAAAGATTATCTCCAACATTAATCTTCTCTGCTCTGTCTAGGAACAAATACATTTGGTCATTCTCTGAATTGGTCAGGGAATGGTACAAACCAAGCAAAGAGTGTAGGAATTATTACCTAAGTGGAATAGCCTATCTGAGATAGCCCAAGGATAGACTAACATCAACAAGAATAGAACAGGATTTCTAAGAGAAGATCCTATTTGGTTAGTTTCATTAAGTCTGCCAAAAATTAAATCCTTGGTGCTATCAATCATCATTCCCTTCCCAAAAATGAAAATTAAAAAATTCCCCATCAGTCCATCCCAAAATACACTTATATACCAGGCAATATCATAGGTATTTAGGATTTAGGGTTGAATAATATCAAATCTATGCTCTTAAGGAATTTAAATTTATAATGAGGAAAAATTTAATAAATAAGCTACCAATTAAATATGCAAGATAATTTCAGATTGTTTTATTATTTTTTTTTTTTAAGATTTTTTTTTTTTAAATTTATTTGACAGAGAGAGACACAGCGAGAGAGGGAACACAAGCAGGGGGAGTGGGAGAGGGAGAAGCAGGCTCCCCACTGAGGAGGGAGCCTGATGTGGGGCTCGATCCCAGTACTCTGGGATCATGACCTGAGCCGAAGGCAGACGCTTAACGACTGAGCCACCCAGGCACCCCTCAGATTGTTTTAAATAACATAAATCTGGATGATGTGGTAGTATGATAGGATTTCCGTTGGCAAACGGGGGGTAATGGAAATTGGGGGAAAAAAAGGTACTTATAGGGTGCATCTCTAAGAAAATACACTTAAGACCAGATTCTTGAGTGATCAGGTTAAAATGCCTCCCCACCATTATGCATCAGTTTAGAAAACACCAGCATCCTCAATACATTGACAATAAATAAGCATTAGGATAGCTTAAAGCCAGTTTGGGTCCAAAAGTATCTAGTTATCTAGAAACTGATTTTATCCACAAAAAATAAGAGACATAACTATAAAATGAGATTTGCAAATTTTTTGCATTGTAGATTTCTATAATTCATTTAATTCATTAAAAATAATGTTTCTAATAGTGGATGTAGGCTCACAAAAGATTTCTTTGGTTCAGATAAATGGAGGAAACAAGTGTTTTATACATACCTGTGTGACAGAGGTTTTGAGGTCTTTAAGAAATTCTATTTCAAGCGGTCTTTTGGCTATAAGCACCAAATTAAAAAAAAAAAAAAAAGCAAAGCAACTTACTGTGTTCTCAGCATCTAGAGGTCAATTGTTCTGTGGAGACAGGATAGTTGCCTAAAGATTAAGTCTCAGGAAGTGGTGTCAGAAAGTAGGTGATCCCCTTAAAATAGCCCTATAGCAAGTCTAGGCTAGTTTCATAATTCACCAGAGATAACAGAGACAGAGATGTTGGAAAGCACTGGAAGATTAATTAAAAAACCTTAGTTATTGGCTGTGTACCCAGGTTTTCCTGGGGGCTTTCCCTGACTAATGTGGTGTTAAACAGGGTTAATATGCCACAAGACCAGTCTGAAACGGGGGTTATAGAGTATTTTAAGATCACAGATGGAGCACATGATGTCTCCTCTTTCTGCCCCAAATCTCTAGAAATGACAGAAGAAATTATGAAAAAAAAAATCCCTAAGTAGGTTAAAAAATAAAAATACATCCTTGTTCAGGGAAGAAAGCCGTTCCCATTCATATCAAAGATTATTCCTATGGTAATAACTATGTCTTGGAAGATCACTACACTGTTGGGAATGATGGAAGGAGACTGTAAATTCTTTTTTGTTTTTTGAATATTATTTCTGCCAATTTTGAGTACAGCAGACATTGGTGGACTGGTCCATTTTGTGGCTATATATTTTTTTTTAAGAGAAGGAGAGGTAAGGGAGGGGCAGAGGGAGAGGGAGAGAGGGAATCCCAAGCAGGCTCCACACTCAGCATGGAGCCTGACATGGAGCTCAATTCCAGGACCCTGAGATCATGACCTGAGCCGAAATCAAGAGTTGGATGCTTAACTGACTGAGCCACCTAGGCGCCCCCATTTTGTGGCTATTAATGGTGGCTCTGGTTTCAGTTATTTTGTACTTATTTGAGACTAGCTTTTTTTAAGATTTTATTTACTTATTTGAGAGAGGGAGAAAAAGAGAGAGAGAGGAGGGGGAGAGGGAGAGAATCTGGAGCAGACTCCACGCTGAGCTCAGAGCCTGACACTGGGCTCAACCCCATGACCCTGAAATCATGACCTGAGCTGAAATCAAGCATCAAGACACTTAACCCACAGCCACCTAGGCGTCCCAAGACTAGTTTTACCAAAAAAAAAATTTTTACCTTTGAGGCAATTCCTTGATGTGGGGAAAAATGTAAACACCTCTGATAGAATAGGCCCTTACCGAAAAAAACTTCCTTATAATCTTCCTTACTGCTGATAGCTTTACCTACAGAAGTATAGGTCACCAGTCACTGAGTTTCTTAAGCATTAGCCCAGCCTATCTGCTGATTGCTGATCCACAGTACTGATTATGGGCCAAGGCACAATTGGGTATGGTTCTACTTTAAACATATACTCACTGTTCTCTAAGATCAATTCTGGACCCCACGCAACTGGGTAGGATGCTTTATCTCCCTCTGAAGGACTGATAAAGAAATTTCTTGTAATCACCTAGGTCAGGAGATAGACTCTAATGTATGTGGGCTTCTTTTAACCTTTTTCCCCTATCTTCACATATAGAGAAAACTTCATTAAATGATACTCCATATTTCTCTATCTCACCTTCTCCAATTTATTCCTCTCTATGGCTAAATAATTACTCCTCTGACTGCTCAGTTTGTGAAACAGAACTGAGCATTCTTGGTTCTGCCTCTCTCTACTCTCTCTCTCATTTGAATGCTCCATGCCTATCACAAGAATGCACTCTCATCTGATCTTAGCCATGAAACGAACCTAGAAGAGTAGGATCTTTCCCGGAGGAGGAAACCCCGAAATTTTGGGAGGCAAATCTCAATAGAGTGTTAGCAACTCCTCTGAAGAGACCTAACCTTGCCCTCCAAAATTAAATAAAGCTGATATTTTTTATCTTTGCCTGACTTCAGAACGTATACCTCAGCTGGGGAACTCCTTAAAACACCTAAATTGCCTTCCAAATCCATGTTCAGTTTTTTATCCTGGCTGCCTCACACTAACTCCCACCTGAAAATACACCAGCAGTTAGTTGTTCTTATGTGGTAAACTCATCTATGTAGAAGGGAATAATGACCAGAAAAAAAGAAATAATTTTTTGTGTGTGTGTGTGTGTTCCAAAGTAATCTCCAACTAAACAGAAGTAAAACTGAAGCTGCTACAAAAGAAAACAGAGTAGTAAGGCTGCTTATTCAGCCCAACCTGAAACATTGGAGGCAACTACCATATTTAGGAGCAATATTTCCCATTCTCTAGCCATTTAGTCATTAAGAGTAACAGCTTCTTAGTTTTTGCCCTATCTTTATGCAGTCTATATTAGTCTTTCACTCTACAGTTTTCATTAATTCACTAATGGCTTTTACCTAAATAAGTGTATTTACAACTGTAAATGTTAGTTGTCTTTCCAATATCCATTTTCCTCTTCTTCCATACTTACAGAACTCCTATTATTTTTGGAAGCAGCAGTATGCCCTGCTTTTAAAAAAAAAAAAATCCAGCTTCATTTACAGATAGGGGTAGCCAATGAGATATAAGTAAGGAATCATTATTTGATGCTTCTGGGTAAGTTCTTTAAAGAGAGCTTATTTAGCAAGAGGGCCTATTCTTTTGCCTTGTTCTTTTCTCCTCCCTGTGACTTAGAATACAGTTAACCAAGGTGACCATGTGGAGATCTTGAAGATGAAAAAAGGCACTTAGAATAGCAGAACAGGAAGATGGAAGATGCCTGGATGTCTCCTGACTGACCACATAGCTGCACCACCTGCCCTGGAATACCTCCTCTGGACTTATTTAGCTGACAGAAAAAGAAGCTTCTATCTTATTTAGTCCACTGTTATGTGGATTTTCTTTATACGTAGCAAAACCTAACTTTTATGTACCATGTGTTGAATGTGCTAGCTTTATATTTTTCAATTAAAATTATATGTTCATATACTTATTACTTAAATGACTTAAAGTCATTCTGCTTACTACTACTGATACGCATACCACACTCCTGGGAAACTGTCTTAATTATCCATTGAACCCATAAAAATGATTCACCATTCCCTTTGTTTCTCTTGTAAAGAGGGAGCCAAAAAGAAGGCAATGATACCTAAAAGTAAACTTGGCAAATTTGTGAGGATCTTTTAAGAAAAAAAGACATTTGGAAAATATTCCAGCTTAAATAATCAAGACTCACCTATACATCTACATAAAATACACTGCAAATTATGCCTGACTGACATTTATTACTTTAAGATACTACAAGGTTAAAAGGATTTCATAACATGATTATATGAAGTAATGATGGCAAACAAAATAATTCTGCATGTTAACTTTCTCTAGTAGAAAATACACAAAGCATCTAACAAAGATACTTACATTTGAAGGTTTAAGTTTGTTAATGATTGTTGTTTTGCCGCTATTATCCAGACCAAGGCACAAAACATGAACCTCCTTCTTCTTTAGGCCAAGCAAGCCTGAAAGTCTGTCTAGCAATCCCATAATGTGATTCAAATATTTACAAACCAGCTGCAAGTTAGAAAGTAAAAAAAGATATATCAATCATTACAGGCAACTTAGGTATGGAAAATATGAACATGTGCATCAAAAAAATTAGTAATTTAAAGACACAATCATAAAAACCATGTCAAGTAGCTTTGTATTTAGGAAACAAAGTTTAAGCTGATTAGCACAAAGGAGCCTTATGTGAAATGCAGATTGGCAGCTTATAACCCTAGGCAACACAAAGAACAATGCCCTTGAAATAGCTGTATATTTCTTCTGGTAAATTATAATATTTAAGAAGAAAATGTGGTTAAACTCAGTATTGTGTAGAGTCTGCCACTTGTGATCCTGAAAATATCTGCAGCCTTTCTAGAAATCTGGAACAATGTATGGCAAAGGAGTTCATGTAGAGCCTAATGCCGAAGCTCAGAAAGTAGGAGGCAGGTCAGAAATGAGAAAAACTGAGATTTGGGCTACACTATTTGAGCCACTGGCTAAATCGTTTTCTGAAGCCAGCCCCATTGTTGTATTATCCAATAATCTGAAGGAATAACTATTAAATTCACTGTTTTTGTTTGTTTGCTTGATTATATCCAGTTTAGGTTGCATTTTCTATCAAGAGGAACGAAGAATACTAACAGATATATTTACTTTATTTTTTTTTAATTTTTTTTTTTTTTAAAGATTTTATTTATTTATTCATTAGAGACAGAGAGAGAGAAGCAGAGGGAGAAGCAGGCTCCCAAGGAGCAGGGAGCCCGATGCGGGACTCGATCCCAGGACCCTGAGATCATGACCTGAGCCGAAGGCAGATGCTCAACCATCTGAGCCACCCAGGCGCCCATATTTACTTTAATATATAATATATTGCTATACATATTGCTTGCTCATAACCTGCTATGAACTTTCCAAATGAAACTTTCCAAAGGTACTCCCCTTGGGTCCATCACTCCCCAAAATGTTATCATGGGAGAAGAGAGATATCCCTGTTGCCAGCCCTCAACTGCTGCAGGGACTGCTATAGGAGTAACTACAATCTGCCTAAGTCCCAAATATTTCCTATTACTCTCCTAACCATCTTTTTCAAAGTTCTCTAAATACTCATCTCATTTAATTGATTTATTCTCATCTCCATCTAAAGTTCCAGGAGCCTGTCATCCCCCAATTCCTCGAGTATTTTTTATCCCACACTATCCTAGGTAAGGCCATACCTTGAAGAATGTGAAGCTGCAGCAACTTAAATGATGAGGTTTCCAAGACAACTGCATCAAAAGGAGGCTGCATCATTGATTTTGCTTAGGCCCCTTGGGGGATCATACCGACAGAAATTTCAAAACCAAATTTCAATGATGTGCAGAAAGGAGCAAGCACGGTGCCCCACCAGAGCATGGGGCCTATAAGAGAGCCACAGTTGTCTTATCCAAGGATTGGGTTTGATTTCTGGTACTCCATTTGTGCCACTTTTCTCCTTGTGTTGGAGACTCAAATCTCACTCAATCCATTCCTTTAAATCTCAGCTTAAGGAACATTTGTACAATCTACTTTAAGTTAGCCTTCTGATATCATGAAACAATTCACACAGACCATTTTAATTCAAAGTAGATTTGCTATTCTCACTTTGTTATTTATTGTACTAAACATATTGATAAAAAGACAGTATCTTACCCCTGAATCAAAATACATTATATGTTAATTTAAAAAAAAGACAATATCTTGTTTTCCATTTTCCATACAATTTTGAACAGATTTAAAAAAAATATGACGACTTCTCACCTCATCATCCTCTGGGCATCCACTATAAAGCATCGATTGCCAAAAACTTGATACTTGAATATTCATTTTCCAAAGAATCCTGGATTGTGATTTTCCAACCCTTTTTCATGGATTATTAAAACTAATGCTTGTTAATGAAATATTTTGGGACATACAATGTAGAAGTCAGTTGTTTTAAAAGATGTAATTATAGCCTTATACATGCATGTTTCTATTTCTTAGTAATCATACATTTCTGTAAGTTTACTTTTTCCATGTATGAAAGAAGGAAAGATAACAATTTAAGCCACTCATCATTTACTTACCATGCCCTATGTGCACACTGGGAGATAAAGTCTTCTGTAGCTCCCTATGCCTAAAGCCATGATTCTCAACTTTGGCTGCACACTGGAATTAACTACTAAATTAGTATTTCTGGTGATGGGATTAGGGCATCAGCATTTTAAAAAGCTACACAGTGTTTCTGATGTACAGTTCCTATTGAGAACTGCTGGCTTTCAGAATAAAGTCCAAATGTTCACGCGTAGCTAATTTTAAGATCCAATCTGGCTCTGATCTACCTTTCCAGTTTCTTATCTTACTGTTTTACTGCGCACCAGCCAATCAAACTCTCTTGGTTGTTATCTGAGAAACTGCTTTCTAAAGGATTACTTGTTGCCAGAAAAGTCTTGAGGAATTAGGATATTATCCACAGCAAACAGCTTGGAAGGTAGTAAGCCGCAGATCGTGGTGGGGCAGAGAAAAACACCATGAATGGTACTTTGTAAACGTAAAAAAAAAAAAAAAAAAGTTCCTAGAGGGAATTATAGCCTACTTTTAGTACTTCAAACATTTTTATTCGGCTTTCAGTTTCTGAGGATGAAATTTCAATTACATTTCCCACACACCAAATAAAAACACAAAACTGGGCGATGATAAAACCAACCAAACAAACTCGCCCAAACCATGAGTCTTCTGGGACCCCTAGTACTCACCGCATAAATCCTTTCCTTTTCCACTTCTTACACTTTAGAAACAACGGTACGGAGTAAAAACCTTAAGAAAGAGTAAAGAGCAATTCTAAAACGCGACGGGAGTGGTGTTGGTGGCGGCGGCGCAGGCTACAAACATGGGGGGGGGGGGGGCGGAGATACCTGGTCTTTGAAGTTAGTCCTGCGGGCCCAGGGGCTGAAGAGGAACAGGAATGGACCACTCACTCACTCGTATACGTCTCTGGAATAAATATCGGGCGTCTCTCAGCCTTAGTCTCTATGCCTCCATTGTAGGAATCCCTGCTCCTGAGCAAAGCCGTATCTACAAGTTGGGTGAACTGGTTGCCTGTGCCTCAGCCGGAGCATCAGTGGCTGGGCAGGCGCCTAGGCGCGTGGCGTTCCCTTGGCAACCGGACGTTCTTCCGGTCCCGAAGCCACGCCTCCTTGGCGGTCTTAGAAAGTAACCTTGGTGCTCTTGTTTATGGGATTGAAGAGCTCCCGAGAATGCCAGAGGCACACCGAGGAGTATTAAAGGTGTGAAGACAGGTGGCGGGGTGAACGGCCGCCTTCCTGCGAGAAGCAGTGTTGTCCCCGATGGAGCATGATGGGAGTTGTAGGCGTGCGCACAGCCTGGTGGGAAATGCTTGGCGTAGCGTTTGCGCGTGCGCATCTTTCCGCCACGGTCTCTCCCAGCTTCTCGGGAGAATATCAGCAATTCCAGCATGCCGGGGTGGGCGCTCCGTGTGGACCCCAGAGGGACGTGGAACCTCTGCGTCTTTACCGGGCACGCGCGCAGCGTGTTTCAACGGCCGAAGAAGACAGCTGTGCCCCCTCTGTCAGGGCATGCGCCAGAGTTTCTCCGCTGCCTCTCCCACGGAGGCTTTCCGGTCTCTTAACGGGCCTCAGACCCTGGAGTCCTGAAGTAAAACTGTTAATGTAGGTGGGAGAGGAGATAAAACTGGTGTGAAAAGTCGGAAGCGTGGCTCGGCAGAGGAAGTATGCCTGTACTCTGGCTTCTTAGCTGTCTGATCTCCTGAAGAGATTTCCACTAGCCATAATCTGTGATTATTGTCCCCAGAATCAAATCGGTAGGTGGTCAGGAAAGGAATAGTCTGAATGCTTAACGTTAACCACCTTTTAAAATTGTACTGGGATTTTATAGCAACAATGATAACTCCAGTTGAAAATATTTAGATATACTCATTTCTCCACATTTTTATAACCACGCTTTCCAAAGGACAAGACTACAGTTGGAGTAATTTTACAGATGTTTCAACCTACCTAGCCTCGCCCCTCCCACCCCCCCACACCATGGGGGGTTTCATGGATGAAACCCTTACTCTTAGGTTTTCGTCTATAGTTTACTTTTTGGCCATGAGTATGGAACACCCTCTCCCCACCACACACACATACATTAGCTAGGGTTATGTTAACCACCCTTCCTGATCTTTGGCCTATTAATTTTACCTATTAAGCGAACTAGGAGGGTGAAAAAGAGACTAGAAGAATTAATATAAAATTAATGATGGGGGTGTTTATGTGGATGATTATAGGGTGCTATTTTTGTTGTTAGGTTTCCAAATTTGCAAATGTGGCTGTTTTACAATGAAAAAGAGTTAAGAGTAAACTTAACTCTTGAAAGGTTAAAACAACTCAATAGTTATATATTCCAAAATATTTACAGATGTCCTTGAAAAAAAAAAATGATATTCTTCCTGTGTGGCCTTAGGCCAATTAACCCTTCTCCATGCTTTAGCTTCCTCACTTTCAAAAAATACCTATTTATTTCATCTGGTAGTTTTGAGGATTGAATAGATTTAAAAAAATATTTTTTGGCACATAGTAGGTGTTCAGTTAATAAGTTCCTGTCTTCCTTTGTCCTGAAGTTTTTAGTATATGGGTAGGATTTGACCCAATTCCTAAATATTCTGGTTCATTAACTTCTGACTGTAAGTGCATTTACAGGGAGGTATTGATTCCTTTTCTTTGTGTCTGGGCATTTGTGATTCATTTTGATGAGACATGGAAGCTAATTTCCTTATAGCCTGAATATGACTTTTTTTGTCTTAGAGTTAAGCAGAAATCTTATGTTTCAGAAAACGTTAGTGTACAGATTTATTTTTTCCTGTTTGGAGTTGGTATTTTCTCCCCTTAGGCTGAATTCTATTTTTGCTTAGCACAGAACATTTGGTGAAAACTGGAAATATGACAGGGAGATTGGATATCCAACTTTTCAGTAAATTTAGGCATATACATAATTCTTTGACAAAAAAATAGCTAAGTAAATCGTCTTAGATCAGTGCAGTTTGATGCGATGGCTTGTCATTAGAGATTAAATAGTGAAACCCAAAGTGTACTCAATAACAGAAAATGCCAGTTTTAAAAATATGTAAAAGTTTAAAAGTGTAAATATTTCATATGGTTGAATCTGCATTTTGGTACTTTGCCAACTGAAACTCCTTTTGAGTACTGACAGGCTCAGCATAAAAATTATTCCACTTGATTTAATAAGTTAGTTTGGCTGTCTTCATTTTATCATGAAGGTGAGAAGCTTTAAAAATGGCAGTGATTTTCTGAAGGCTACTTAAGATATCCATATAAGAGAAGGAAGTTTCAGGTATTTTATAACCAGTTTTAATTTCATACTGGCTTCTGGAACTGTAGTAGAAGAATTATAAAAGAGTTAAGTCTAAGATATGATGACTACAACACTATTCTGATTAACTGAGGAACTTTTTATGTATTTTCTTACCAGCAACTTTTAAAAGAATATAGAAAATCCCTGATTCATAATTTATTGCACATTTTTGGAATGAATGCTGATGGTGTAAAGCCATTTGAGTAGTTGGACATTATGTATATCTTTTGGTCATCTGCAATTTATGTACAGTATTACCTCTGCAATGAACAATTTAATTTACTTAAGCTCACAAAATAGTTTGCCAATATGAAATCACTACAAAAATGTGTATCTATGTATAGTGATTTTTGTGATTTTATGCCTTGATGGTAATGACATTAATTATTTTGAAAAATTACAGCTATGATTTTGCATGCAGAATTATATATCTAAAGAACGTCTAGATTGAAGAGACTGAAAAATAAATTAAATATTCATCAATACAACAGTACAAAAAAGTCACGGATTTAACCACCAGAACTGTAACTTTTATTTGCTAAGATATTTTAATAAACAGGCTTACTCCATCTGTAAGACCCTGGTAATGCCTCTTAGGAAATCATAGAAAAATAAAATACAATAATTAGTAATTTGTACTTTGTACAAAAATCTTATTATGTTGCTCAGCAGGTAGTTTTGCTAAACACCATATTCTTTCAGCAAATAGATAGATGACATATGTAATGCAATTAACCACAAACAATCCCTCATTGAGAGCTGAGCATTCTATAACACTATTACTTGTAAGCATGCCAGCACATGAAAATTTACATGGAACATCATAATATTACAGTAGATTTTTATAAGATGAAAACAATACCACCTTTAAGTAAGTTTGGACTACTTCACTGCTGTAGCAAAGTAGATAATAGGTAGGATTGCAGTTCAATTGTTAACACCCTTTTACTGTGTTTATCTCTCTACAGTCTTGTTATACAACCAGAAAAGAGAAAGAACATAGTCTGTGTAAGGAACCTGAGCAGAAGGCATATATTGAAGCTCTAAATAGATACCAAAGAGAAACAGTAATAACAAAGAAAAAAAAAAAAATACCATGCTGCACTTCCTTATTCTCACAGATCTTTTCCCCCTTTTGTAAGAGTAGATGGGTACACTGCTAAATCCATAATTAATGATAATTAACTTTATGACAGGTTACAGAGAGGTACATTTTAAAAACCATATGCATACTTATAGGAAAGAGAAATGTTTTCAGCTGCAGTTTTTCATTAGTCAAATATTGCTCTATGAGGGATTAAATGCCTCAACCTAGACAGATGTTATCTAGGTATTTTATATAAATGTACTACTAAGTATTAAATTAAACTTTTTAGTATTTGTGCTACAAAGATTTTTGTAACTTTTATTTTGAATACACTGCAACTGTCAACATCTACCACTTAATATTTGACAGGGCCATTTAAATATTAAGTGTTTAATCAAATACATATATGTACACATACATCTTTCTATTTTTGTCTATGCGAAAACAGCAAAAAAATGGAGAGCAATCTTATTCCATTATTCACAATCTAATTTTACATCAAATCCATATGCATCTATAAATTCAACACACTGAATTACATACATCCTATCCAGAAATAAAGATCCAAGCACAATTAAAAGATCACATCCTTCCAATAGGATAGGGAGGGCACAATGAACAAAACAACCATATTGTCCATGTGTTTCTCCTAAATGACAGATGGTACTGGTGTTTTTCATATGAAAACAAAACAAAATAAAAGTATTATTTTACTAAATGATTAGAGCCTGTTTGCCTTTTTTTTTTTTTTTTAATTCAGATGGGGGCTCAAAACCCTCCAAAATAGTATTTTGAGAAAACTACCAGCTTGAATATATAATACACAATTTTCAAGATTAAACTAATTTTAATAATTTTCATAGGCTTTGAATTAGAATAGCTACAAAATATTTCTGCCTTTTACTCTGTAATAGACAAAAATAACAAAATATGAGACCTATTATGGCATTGAGAAGTCCTCACTTAATCTCTACATTATGGAAAAGAGAACACCATTATTAGAGTCCTTGGAAAGCACAGAATTGTTTCAGGTCCTTCAAGTAAGATGTCTCAAAAATATTCAGTAAGAATGGCTTTAAAATATTTTATACTATATGTCTTTTTCCCGTGGTGTACAACATACACAAATACCCACTGACTACGTGTTTATGTATACATGCGTGTGTGTGTATACACACATACATACACATATATACATATATATACTATATATATATATATATATATATATATATATATATATATAGTTCACTTTTCCCCTTTCCAACTACTTATACCTCTCTCCTCCAATCTATACTCCCTTCACACCCTGCGTAATGACTTTTATGGCAATAGTAAATAGAACTACTCACATAGTAACATCTTTACCTTTCCACCACAAATCTACCAACCTATCTGCAATTCTGCCTTCCCTCCCATTGCAGTTCTATGTCTCCTCCTATCAAAAACTAACCTCCCTACTACTTATACTATGTATCCTAACCCTTCTACCTCTCAAGGCCCTTTCTATAATTATATTTTCTCTTGCATAATCAATCAGTTTTCCCCTTTCTACCAGATCATTCTCATTAGTATATAAATATACTCTAGCATTTTTCTCTAAACACACACACACACACACACACACACAACCAAAAATCTCTCTTGACCCCGTATCTCCCTCCAGCTACTGCCCTATTTCTTAGAGTAAAACTTCTTGAATGAGTTGTTTATAGATATTGACTCCACCAGCTTTCCTACAATCTCCTCTTAATCCACTTCAATCAGGTTTTTGACTACACTACTTCATAGAAACTGTCCTTGTCAAGGTCACCAATAACTTTCATCTGTCAAATCCAGTGGCAATTTCTTAGTTCACATCTTGGCTTCTTACAAGCATTTAATCCAGATGACCAGTTGGATTTCTTTTTTCCTCTACCTTACCTTATACTCCCTTAGTGTCCTATGTTGGCTTCCAATTCTCTGCCTAACTTCTACACATGGAAATGCCTTAGACCTCAATTGCAGCCTACTTCTCTATCTTACAGCCTTTTCCTGGGTGATCTCAAAATTTTAAACACCATTTATATGCTGATGACTTCCAAATCTTGATGTCTATCCCTGATTGCTCCTTGGAAGTCTCACATACACTACTCTCCATTTGAATATCTAACAGGCATCTCAGGCATTATGTAGCTAAAACCTAACTCTTGATTTTTCCCTTCAAACCTGCTTCTCCCCACCCCTGCTTAGTCTCTCATTCTCCAAATAATAGAATTTATTTTTGATTTTTCTTTCTTTTTCACCCCTCATACCTAATTCATTAGGAAGCCCTGGGTTCAAATATAGCCCAAATTCCCTCACTTCTATCTTTACTACTTCCACTTTAACAAAAGCCAACATTTATTTTTCTGCTTAAACTATTGCCGTAGCCTCATAAATGTTCTTTCACTCCGGTCTCATTTTGCCTCTCTTCAGTTCTACTGTGTACTAAGCACACTGTTCTCTCTACCCTCAAACACTCCAAACTCCCACACATTAAATTTATCTTTCTGCCTGGAATGTTCTTGCTTCTGATCTTCTCTTGACTGGTTCCTTCATGCTTTTCAGATAACAGTTTAAATGTCACATCCTCAGAGAAAATTTATTTTACCATGTAATATAAAAACCACAGTCATGCTATGTAACTTTATTGCTTTTAATTATCAACATAACATTTCTTTATTGTGTACCTTTACCACTAGAAGATCAATTCCATGAGGCAGGGACTTTTGCTTATCTTGGTCACTCTGTATTTTCAGTGCTTAGAACAGGACACGTACATGACAGTGTTCAATAAACATTAGTTAATGGAACAAATGAAATTATGGATAAATATATTTAAAGTAAATCAGTATATATGTGTATATACTAATTTTAAAATTTAGGAATTATACAATTTTGTACCAGCAAACAGAACTTCCTTTAATTTTTTTTTTCTTTTGTTTGTTATATCTGTTTCCCATAGTGTCAGAGCTCTGACTGGAGAAATCATGCCCTGTTGTTCTTCTTTATATTAAACTATAGATACCTAATTATTTCATTTAATGGTTGAGAGAAGTTGTAAGTTGGGAAAAGGGAATGTTTTGCTTCCTCAAGGGGTTTTTGGAGACTCTGAAAGCAGTTTATACAAAAATGGAATGGCCTTTCACTTTTGTTTGAGGTATCCCATCTGGTGAAATTTAAAAAATTGAATAAACAGTAAGTAGTGAAAAATAACTATAAAAATATATGTTCACTATTTTGAATACACAAAGTCCAATGTAGGATTTTCTTTTTGTATTTCCATTCATGAGAAACTAAGAGTTTGCTTTCTCCAGCAGACTTTATGAGACATCTGTCCCATATTAGATTAAAAAGAAAAAGAGAGTAACTTAAAAAATAATAACTTCTAGCCACCGTGTTTTGGCATTTGGCTTCAACTCTTTGAGAACTGGAAATTTATAAGCATTATGAGACTGAATGGAAATATGACATAAAGCAGCTGTTTTTTTTTTAATACTTAACTGAAAAGAGAAGGCAATCACCTTGAAAGAATATAAGCACTTTGAGATCATAGCATATAACATAAAATTAATATGCAGATACCACATTTTTTAAACATTTGAAACTATATAAAATATATATAATTGCATGAAAGCATAAATTGATTTAAAAGACTACCCTTTTAACTCAGTTCTTTTTTTCTGCATCTTATATAAATTTTTTACATTTAATAATATCAGAAGAAAAAACTCTTACTGAGAGTGATTCACTGACATGTATAAAATGCTTTGACAGTCCAAAATTCAATGTATTTTTTTGACAAATTCTTTTATTATATATAGGTCTTAGAAATCAAAAGAACTAGTAATATGGAAATGTTAATAATTGTAATCATTTGGTTTATTAATAAATTTTAAAAAATAAATTTCTATTTTTAATATCTTGGCAAAATTTCTTATTTTATATATCACTATATATTTTAACAAATATTAATAGACTTATTTATATTAGAGATTCCCCTCCTCAAAATGCATTTTAGTTTCAAAATTACCAAAAGAGTAATAAGACAGAATTTTTAATCACTCTTTTCTAATAGTTTTTTTTAATGTGGTAATTGTTTTGACAAAAAAACTCTTTGTATTACCTTTTTGTCTTTTCCTCAATTTTAATGGAAATTGGTCTGTTTCCAAGTTCTACATTAATGCTCCGCCTCTGAGTTTTAAAAAATAAGGTTATTATAGAAGGCATAATATAACCAACATTTTAAGAAATGTTGTTAAGAAACTATTAAAATCAAAATTAAGCTGTCAAAGTTTGTACTGAATACAAAATTAAACCCAAGTATAGTTTATGAAAAATGTCCATAGACATTTATATCCTGTAGTTATTCAGATTTTCAAAGACACAATCTAAGATGGGATGTGATTAAGAAAATGATTAATAATGTATCAGAAATAAAGCACATATAGTAGTCTTTAAAATCAAATGTTACACATTCATATTTGTTAGGACTGCTCAAATATTATGCCCCACCAAAAAAAAAAAAAAAATGCTCCCATTTTACTTTTTTTTTTCTCTTGGAGGCCTAAAAAACCCCCAAATTATGTCAAAACTCTATATTTGTAAGAATAAGATGAGATTTTTGCATAGTATAGATATATTAATACAATTTTCTTTGAATGCATATGACATGGGAAGAAACATCACACTAAAGCAAATTAAAAACTTCAATGATAAACATTTATGCACATTAAACCTTATTTTTCAAGCAATGCAGGAATTTTAAAAATCCCCAATCATTGTTTATTGTCATATTGTCTATGAAATTCAGTACTGTTTTAAAGGTACTTTTAAAGATAGTGAAATAATAGCTCTAGATAAAACACCAATGAATATTCAAATAAGTTAGATTTAACAATGCTCACATGAATCACATGGACAGAAAAAATAGCTCATTCAGTCTTAAGTTTGTTAGCAAATGAGTAGCCATGGATTTTGTCATAGAGCTTCTAAAGACAACAATTTTAAGCAGATTTATTTCAAAGATAAAAATATGTGGCAATAAGTAAAGCATGTACAGTCAAAGAAAAATTGTATTACAACTTAAATAATGATATTACTGGGTAAATAATTCTAAAGAGAGCAAAAGTTACTACTTTGCATGAGAAATGAGCTAACAGAATGAATTATATTCAAGCTTCTGAGTGAAGATGTGTTTAATGAAAATTTAACAAGCAATTTCTAGCTAAATGCTTACATTTCATTCTACAAATTACTAAATGTAGAAGAGAGATTTAATTTATTATAAAGGCAATAGAAGAGGACATTTTAAATTAGGTAAAAATCTTGTAAGTGCATTGTTTACTCATCTTTATGATTTAGCACTATTCACTCCATCTATCATGATTTCAAACAGTTAAATGATATTTGGTCTTTCTAGAACACAGGCAAATGAAGACTGTTCTGAGGATAATGATCTATAAATGGGGCAAAACTCATGGAAATATTTACATCAATATTGCTTGCATGTAAGCTCATATTTAAGTTATGAAAACAAGGACATCTATTTTCAAAGTTAATGCCTAAAAATAAAATTTGGATATATGAAAAATGAAGGTTCTCATACCTTGAATTTTTCTTTATGATAATATATCATTTTGGAATAAAGACAGTTTTCCCTTCAATGAGGGCTAATGAGCTAGAGACTGGGCTAACTAAATAGGAATCCTGAAGTAGGCTGTTCTTTCATTATTTTGTAGAACACTCTAAAGTTATATCTCAGTTTTTCTGATTTATTATTTGAGTTGATAACTTATTATCTTAACCAAAAGTGAGTTTATTGTAACAAAATAGATATCCAGAGGTTAAAAATAATGGAGAACATGGGTAAGGAAAGAGCTTTACTTGAGAGAAGATTTTTCACTGAGTTTGATAACCTTTCTAATTTGCAACTCCCAGGAAATTGTGTTGTTAATCTGTACTTCATTTTCTAATCGAAAGTAGGAACCACTTCTTTATATTACATTTAAGAGCTATCTTTCATCCTCATCTGTCAGGTAATTTTTCTGTAATGCCTTTGGATGAATTAGGTATGTATATAATTAGGTATGTCTAAGGATAGTGGAATTCTTCTTTGAGAATTTTCCTTTTAAATGAAACAAAAATTCTCTTAATGATGTAGAGATCTGGTACTGTAGTTAACCGGTATGGAAACTCAAGTGAGAACCTTTCTTTGTTTTGTTTAGAAAAAAACTTTCAATGGTAAAGTGCAAAAATATAATACAACAGAAGGGACTTGGTATCATTAAGAGATACACAAAACTTTGTATTTGCCAGATTTTTTTTAAAAGATGAAGTTTATATTCTTTTAATAGTGCTTTGCTACCCTTAGTAAATGAAGTTTTCTTCATATTATTTTTTGTTTCATTTTTAAAATTAATTTTGAATCAACACTGATAAACTAAAAGTAGACTTTCAAATCTATTCTAAAATCCTTAAAAAGCAAATGCCAACCAACCAATTTTTGTTTCGAATTAAAAACAAAGAACCCAAGTCTTTTTTTTTTTAAAGTAGGCTCCATGCCTAACATGGAGCCCAACATGGGGTTTGAACTCACAACCCTGAGATCAAGACCTGAGCTAAGATCAAGAGTCGGACACTTAACTGACTGAGCCACCCAGGTGCCCCCCACGTTTTTCAATTAAGATGTAAACACCCTTTTTTATACATTTATATAAATCCATCACTAATGTGAAATTTATTTTTATTTTTTATTTTATTTTATTTTTTTAAAGATTTTATTTATTTATTTGAGACAGAGAGAATGAGAGAGAGAGAGCACATGAGAGGGGAGAGGGTCAGAGGGAGAAGCAGGCTCCTTGCTGAGCAGGGAGCCTGATGCGGGACTCGATCCAGGGACTCCAGGATCATGACCTGAGCCGAAGGCAGTCGCTTAACCAACTGAGCCACCCAGGCGCCCACTAATGTGAAATTTAAATCTAATTATTAGTCAGAAGAAAGAGGATTAAAGTTATATTTTGATGACCTGTATCTTCTGGATCTGTTGACCCTTTTTCCCTGGAAATGTCACATCCCCTCTAACATACAAAATTTATTTTTATCCTGTGAAATCTTTGAAATACCTGCCTAATATTTTGTTTTTTAAGAAAACAGTAAGAGGAAGGGGGGTATTTATGTCTCTGCAACTTAAGATTTTTCCTTTATTTCATTTAGTAATATGTTAGATCTAGGCATGAGTAATCATCTCTTTCCCTTGTTAAATGTATCATGTTTGAAAGAATTTTATGCAACTATTGCAGGTTCATAATTATTAGTACGTTTACTAAAACCAGTGAATTGGCTTGGGCAAGAGATTACTCCAGAGTTGTTTTGAAAAAAGGCTGATGTTTTCTAATTGGAGGCACCTTTGAGGTAGTGAATCTACACATGAACTGAAAAGTTTGCCACTGGACAGGAAAAATCTGTGATTCCTAAGGAGATTGTCTTAGGAGAATCCTGCAAGCATGCTCCTCTCTGCTAGGGGAAGTGTGGGGTGTTGTATGAGAATTTGAGGTACAAAATAAATTTCTCTCCATAAAGATTGCAAACCCAATCCACACTGGACAAGGCTTTATTAATTTATTTAATATATTTTTGTTCTATGGAAAGAGCTGGCCCTTAGTGACTTGGCAATCACAGCAAGCAAGCATAGCAAATAGGCTCCAACCTCTAAATTTTAAGCTTAAGAGTTGTTTTGAAGGTAAGGACAGTACAGCCAAACTCATCTTTGCCATAAAAATCTTATGTGTGTAGGAGACACTTCATAGATATTTGTTAAATTGAACTAAATAAAGTTTATACTGTCTTTACTGAAATTATAAAGATTGAAAGTTGAGCATAAAAACCGAAGTTCGGTGACTCCAGGGCCTGGTGTCCTAATGAAAGAATAACATCAATTTGACTCAGTGTACTCCTCTACCTTTTGGAGTCTCCATATAAAAAGCATCAAAATATTTTCGGATTGTACATGAAGTGATATGAGTCTTTTCTACTAAATGGAATCTGAGCTTGGAAAAGTTAAGGTGATAATATTAAAAGATGTGATATATTTGCTTCTAGTCTCTGTTACATAAACACACGTACACCAACTGTGAATTGATAACAGTTTTTGATTCTTAAAATACAAAATTTTTAAATTAATAATAAATTTCCTTATCTGAAGCTATAGAAAAGAATCATCATCATCCATTTTGAAATTACTTTCCAAAGCACTTAATTTCCAGTTAATAAAAACCAAAGTTCATTCCCTCTCTGTGAGTGCAAATGCTCCCATTTATGTGGTGGGACCCAAAATACTAATGTATGACTTCTGCAACATTCCCTTCTTCCCTCCATCTTCAGCCTCTTCTAAGGAGAGTAGTTAAGATCTTTTTTGGATTTTCTGTGCTTTCTTTTGCTGATAAGGATCAGGGTGGAGTGGTAGAAGCTGAGAAAGGAAAAGAGATGGGATGGAGGAATAAAGAGAAGAACAGAGGGGGCTGAGGAAGGAAATTTTAGAAAATTTATGAAGGAACAGAAAAAAGAAACCTAATGTTGGTGAAAATTTTGGGATAATGATTTATAAAGTAGAAATTTGGTAGGGAAAGATATAAAAAATGGATTTTTTAAGCAATGTGGTTGAGATTAATTCTTCACCACCTCTTCAGAAGAACTTCTGTAAAGACTTTGCTTTTCAGGAATTGAATTTCGATTTGTTTTCCCTTTCAGGGCTAAGATAGGTCTTAGAACTGTAGTTAAAAGGCTGTTAAAAAAAAAAAAAAGCTGTTTTATTTGGTGATAGCTGGATAGATTTTAAAGAGTAATGCAGAGTATTAAAGTATACAAATCTTTTTCTATTATGGCATGCATAACTTTTTTTTTTTTTAAAGATTTTATCTATTCATTTGAGACACAGAGATACAGAGAGAGAGAGAGAAAGCATGAGCAGGGAGAGAGGCAGAGGCAGAGGGAGAAGCAGGCTCCTCGCTGAGCCAGGAGCCCGATGTGGGGCTCGATCCCAGGACCCTGGGATCATGACCTGAGCCAAAGGCAGACGCTTAACCATCTGAGCCACCCAGGCGCCCCAATGGCATGCGTAACTTATTTATCAACGGCTATAAGATAACTCAGTGCAAAAGTGCTGTAATTTTTTATTCCTGTTAAGCCAAGAGCTTTGCAATTTCTCATTGCTTTTTTAATGATTTACATACCTAATCTTGCTTCTTGATTGTGCATTGTTTTTACATTTTTTTTCCCAAATGTGCCTTATACTATGGGATAATGAGTTGATTATAGACTGGAAACTGGCCACCCAGGAAATAAAATGAAAATGGTTTCTTCAACTGTCTGATCTACAAAATCCAAAAAGCTCCTCAGTAGTATAGATTAGAAAATTTAAAATAAAGCAGGTACATGAATGTATATGCATATTGAAGTTATCAAAAATCATTACTGAAGGCTGTGATTTATGTAAGTTACTAATTTTCTTTCTATAATTAAGTTCTATACTTATGCATATTAAACAGTTTTAATTACTAAATATGTGTACTCATAAATCTCAAAATATTTCATGTGAAATTTCCAAATAAATTTGGCAATTTAACTGTTAATATTCCTGGATCTTATAACATCCTTGGGATCAGGGATCTGTGATTGGTAGGTGATTAAGAAATAGATATCCTTAATTTTTTAATGTTTCTGTTTAATCATGCACAAATATTTCAGCCATGTGTGAACGCAACATTTCTGACCATGATGAGGTTCAAAATCACACGTAAGATTATCATGCTTACAGTTCTGAAAAATATAAATGTAATTCTAAAGAAATTTTAAAGAGCATTTGGGGTAAGAGATGAAGGGGAAAGGCAGTTTTATAATACTAGAGGAAGATGTTAGGGAAGAAAAAAATATAAATTAATCAGATATAGAAAAAGATCTCTGTACTTTTTTAAGAAAAAAATTCTTAACAGTGAACTTTAATCTTGCATGTACTGAATGCCCATCTCATAGAAGTTTAAATACTTTATAGAGTTTATTTCATCAAAGTATACAGATGTTGCTGACAGAGTCCTATGGAAGACCATAATTATTCTATTCCTTATTTTTCTAAATACTTTTTTGTTGTATTATAAAAATAAATATATGATTAATAAATTTAATCTGTTTTACATCTGTTCTTATTTAATATATATTTGAAGACAGGTAAGTATGGAAATTTTGTATTTCCTCTACATGTATCCAGGTTTGTGTAAATGTATCAAGCAAACAGCAGATAGTGTATGAGTGATGCATGACCATGCATGTGGTGCCTAGAAAATGTTGCTAGCTATTTCTGACAAACTTACTTAAAAAGTGATAAATTTCTCACTTTTTTTCTTTTTTAGTATACTTTAAGGAATACTTAAAAGACTCGTCCTTCAAGCTCAATACAATTTTTTTTTGAAATGAGAAAAATTAAGCTGTGGTAGACAAAAATCAGGAGATAAATCAGCAAAAGAATGTATGTGGAAGGGTCTAGTCTAATGGGACAATCAACAAATCTTAAAAGAATAAAAGTGAGTCTCCTTTAATAGCAAGACAGCTGCTATTACCAAAAATTTAGGTAGGAACTGGAGAATGTGGGTTGGGCACCTTTATGTCTTGGATCAAAGAAAAACTGATTTATTAAATAATGATCTTTAGACAACTTGCTCTTTTTAAAATCTCTCTTTCTCAACACATCCTCCCTACTCTTCCAAACCCAGCACAAGAGCCATTCTATACTTTTACAGACGACAGCTGATTTTACAATTGAACTTACTCGTAAAGCAGCACTGTTTTGATAAATTGACTCAGCTTAATTCACTGAAAAATATATTTGCCTTTTTTTGCAGCCTCTGAGACAATTATGACAACACACTTTAGCTGTGTTCACATTTTTATGTTATTGTGTTATGGGCCCAGGTTGACACACAATTTATATATATATATATATATATATATATATACTCGTGTTAGGTCTGTTCATATCCTCTTTGGAACATGCAGTGGCATACTTGTCTCTTGAAAGGTTTGGAAAACAGCTCAGCATGTTCATGTAACTTATTTTTTAGGAACAAAATATAAAGATTCTTAAACCTGCAAAATGCACCAATATCAGACAGTCAGTTAGATGTGTTTATTTTTTGGGGCACCATATAGCTATCATAAAATTGTGTTTAAATTAAATTAATTACTCTTTTTACATTAAATCTCAGGCGATAATCTTAGATCTTTTATTCAAAGCAATTCTACTGAAAATAACTAATTTTCTCAGTGCTTTGATAACTGCTTTTGCAAACTTGTGAAAGTGAACCAAGGGAATAGACATGGTTTTTATTTCATGCTTCGCTCAATGAAAGCCTTTAGAACACTGGATCCACTCTTGGTCTTTCTGTGGTGATCTTCATAAGGTAGGAGAGAAATATACTGTAGTTAGTAAAACTTAGAAGGGAAAAGCCTCTAAACTACCACTTACTATGAAATATGTAGGACACTATAAAGTTAATTTAAAAAAATAGACAAACCCAGCCTTAGAAGATTGAAAAGCACAGTATGTTTCTCCCTCTCCCTCCCTGATAACCCCCTTCTTAGGTACAGTGACACCTGACAAGAATTCAACAAATGACATCATTGGTTATTTCTGCAAATAATTCTAACAACACCAGGCATCAACAGTTAAATAAAGTAACAATATGATCCCTAGAGTTGAATATAATTATCTAAAAATATTCATGTTAGTTTGGAAGCTACTTGATCACAAAACATGAAAGAAAGGTCAACTATTTCTTTTTCATCTACCATCAAACTTTCTAAATACATCATTAAGGAAGCCGCATGTGGGCAAATTCCTTTTTAAATTCGTGAACACTTCCCAAATACTGTTGTACAAAGTTACAAATCCATGCTGAGTTATTTACCATTGTGTAGTGGTAATCTGCAGTGGGCCGGGGTTTTATTTGCAGGTTATTCAGAGGAGCTATGAGGCATAATTTTAAAATCCAGGTTGGAAGCATAAACAAAAGGTGCGTGCCCGTAGTCTGAACAGGAGACTGCAGTTTGTGAAGTGATGTTTGGAGAATCAGAAGAAAGGGTAGTAGAGAGGATATCTTTCATTTTAGAAATGCTGAGGCACAAAACACAAGTGCTTGTAGTACTTTCATACATGAAATCCTTTCTCCTGTATGTGCATCATGTGTAAACGTAAAGTCTGTATACTGCTGACTATCCGTCTCTGGTGTCCAATGAGTAGGACTCCAATTCTTCTAATATCACTGTGAGAGAGAGAAAAAGAGATAGAGTTGGGGGTGGGGGGAGGAGAAACATTTAGATCTGGTAAGTATAGGAGATAGGAAATGAAGATTTACATAAGGTAAGTATGTACCATGTCAGATTTGCTTTATGAATTTAACAAAAATTGTATAGCTGGTAAAATGAGAGTTTAAGCAGAGATATAAGTGAACATCAAGACTTTGTTACATTTTTCTTCTCCCTGGTGCCAGATAATGTATCAAGTCTACCTCAAATTTAAGGATACAAAGAAAAATTTCAAATTCAGGTACCAACATAATGTTCAGACATTCCATAGACCTAAAGGGTATACAATTTTTAAAAAGACTTATTTATTTTAGAGAGACAGAGAAAGAGAGAGGAGGGGCAGAGGGAGAGGGAGAGAATCTCAAGCAGACTCCCTGCTGAGCACAGAGCCCGCCGTGGGGCTCAATCTCATGACCCTGAGATCATGACCTGAGCCGAAATCAAGAGCTAGGTGCTTAACCAACTAAACCACCTAGGTGCCCCAGGTATACAATTTAGATAATGATATAACTTTTCAACAGTATTAGCAAAATAATATATAGGGTAGAAGGTATAATGTGGACCTATGGTCATTCAATAATCTGAAAAAAATGCCGTTGTATTATGTTGAACTATATGAAATTGCCATCACTATTTCAAAATAATGGGAATTTCATATGATTCAACCAACTAGTTTTAGTATCTACCTTTTAAGCACATGTTGAACATTTTACTGCACCCAGGCAAGGAATAATTTTTGGGAAAATGGAAAAATGTCCAACTTTAATAATATACAGAAGGAGTTCTGAAATGTATGATAATGTATGATTACAATTATTACATTTGATGGAAGTAATAGGAATTGATTATGCAAGATTAGTATATGTGAGTCATAAGTAATTTGCCTAGGTAAACTGTGCTGATGTAAAGTCTAGGATGTGAATGAGAGTAATATGCATTTCAGAAAGCATTAACAACTTTTTAAAACAGCTATTTGAATTAAACATATTCTTCCAAAGGAAAATAGTTAAAGTGTAATGTCCAATTTCCACTAGAATGATAATCAGAAATGGTGAGGAAAGATGTGGAAATGCCATACTAGCGTTAGGAAATGTAGTTGAATCATGGTGTTCTTGATCCAGTATTTGAATCTGTAACCTCCTGAGTGGACTGCTAAACACAATAATAAACCTAGGACCACTTACTCAATGTTCATTCTTGAAATTAGGTCAAAAGTCGTAAACCCTGCTGCCATGAAATTATTCTTATATTGCCCCATCTTTATAGAATCCAGCCAGTCACCGACTGTGACAAACAGAGGATATTCCGGAACTTCACAAGGGGATTCTGGCATTCTACAAGAAAAAACCCATGGAGACCATTTAAAAGTCAGATAAAGCAAAAAATACCCAACTTCCTTTTTTTTTTTCCTTTTACAATATCCTTACCTCTAATGTTTTCATACTCCATTAAAAAAAATCTCTAATTTTTCCATTATATTCAAATCAGCTGCTTTTATCTGGTCAGTTTCACTTATCAGTTTACCTTTTTTCTGCTTTTTGCCACTAACTGGGTTTTATACTAGATATATCTTGAGAAAACCCACATCTTGCAAACTGCTATTTACTTTTTCCTCTTGCATAAAACTGTGTTTTCAAACCTGAGGAATAGCCCAGTCCTAACCCCCAAAGGACGGTAAGTAGCCACAGGCTCTTTACTTTTAGACTTTCTAACCTGCCATTGAATCCCTACCCTTTTGCCTTTTTTATATTTGCTATGATAGTCCCTTCTCCTTTTCACAGAGAATTCATTGGTCAAGCCTCTATTTATTTATTCTCAAACATTCAACAAGAATTTATTATTTATTAAAAAATAATTTCTGCTGTTACAGACCTCAGTTGCATGAATAAGATTTACATACATCCGAGCCTAGGGTAATATGACAGCCCAAAGCACAGATATTAATATGGCATTAAACAAAGCAAAATCAATGCAAGTTTGGGTTAACAAGAAAAAGGAACCCAGCGTTGATGGATCTTAAAGTGAGTGATACAGACATCTGTATTTTTGTTCCTAATATCTAATGCAAAGGGCATTGCAGTTGGGGATATTTTTTGTAGTTTTTTTTTTTTTTTTTTTTTTTTTTGGAGGGCTGGGGTAGGGGGGAGAGGGGCAGAAGGAAAGAGAGAATCCTAAGCAGGTTCCACGCCCAGCACAGAGCATGATGTGGGACTCGATCTCACAACCCTGAGATTCTGACCCGAGCTGAAATCAAGAGTCAGACACTTAACCAACTGAGCCACCCAGGAGCCCCATATTTTTGTACTTTTAATATAAAAATAATATAAAGGTATTATTTTGGAAAGGCTAGCAGGTGTGTGTGTATTCATTACAAATACATACATATATATGTATGTGTGTATATGTACATATATATACATATATATACAGAATAGTTTTATGTAAGCTAAAGACAGAATAAACATGGAAGTAACCTTAGAAGTTATAGGAAAATTAACTAAGAATTGTGTATTTAACTGATTCTGGCAATAAATTATATTATTCTCCTTACAGAGATATATGAAAATTGTTAAAAATATTTTATATGGTTTTACAAAATACCTGGTAGTAAAAGTGCTTTTATAAGCATGTTATTAGCCCTCTGGGGTAATAAATACATCATTTAAAAATTATTAGGTCTAGAGTTTATATTAAATAGTAGAGCAGTAACCTTTTTTGTTCAGTATTTGAGTCAAATCTATTTTCTAAGTAATGAAAAATATTCCCATTAGAAGTGAATCATTGAATTATTTTTATTAGAATATTGAAGATTAATCCAAATTTCATTTAATTTGTTTTTAATTTTTTATAAAATTAAAGAATGGAAGAAGCCATAGAGACTTAACTAGATCCATAGTTTTAACATTCGTATTTGGAATACTTCATCATAATAGTATTTACCATTCATATTTGAACTATTTCAGCTTTAACTAGAAACCAATAGTATATGAAAACATATGATGAAACCACATGAAATAAAAATTCCTCCATTATGAAGCAGGATGGAGTATGAATGCTATATAACTCTGGTACTGTTCTGTTAAAAATATATGAGAATGGGAGTTAGGCTGTAAGGTTAGTGGATAAGGGAAAACATAAAAATCTCTAATAATCAAAATTACCCATAAAAATCCTTTAAATTACCCTTAAATCACCTGGCCCTGGGTCTTTAGAAACACAAAAGTCAGAGACATTCAGTGTGGCCATACAACTTGTACACTGCACAACTCTTGAAGACTCTGAAAGGGACCCCTTGGAATTTTCAGAACAGAGTCCCCACTAAAGGCCTCGAGTTCATGTCTTTGGTTTTTCTTTGATTGCTACATTGACTTCCCTTTTTCTAAACTGGGGTCTAGTTGAAGATGGAGATGAAGGTGAAGAGAGATAATGAGGAAAAAATAGTGTTTTTTTTGCTTTTAATATATAATTCAAATTTACATAAATTATATGCATGTATCTTGTGACTACATAGTGGTCCATATTGAGTCTGGTAATCCTTAACAGTGGCTTGAATCCTTTTTACTAGTACTCAATTCTGTTACTATATTTCCAATTTGGGAGGCTGTTAAAAGCTACATGCTCTTTTCTTGTACAATAAATTGCAATGCTATTTTGATTGCGGGCTGATTCATTCAAATTAATCATCAGACTGATTCATGATTTGACCCTAACAAAGATTAGTTATGTCCAAAGGTTGATAACCTATCATAAATACTTTATTATTGCTATATTTGTTGTTTCCTAGAGATGTCCACATCAATAAGTATTATAAAATAAGCAAAATCTCATATAAAATACAAAAAAATAAAGGAATCCACTGCAAACAGAGTTAAATAGGATTCTTAATTAGAGCATTTCTCCAAGTCTTCACTATTCTAATGTACAATGTGAACATACAAGAGGATTAGCAATAGCTTCTACATTATTTTTCTAAATTATCTGAGCAGTTTCTATAAAACAACTCTATGGTCAACTAATCTTCGACAAAGCAGGAAAGAATGTCTGACAGAAAAAAGACAGTTTCTTCAACAAATGGTGTTGGGAAAATTGGACAGCCACATGCAGAAGAATGAAACTGGACCATTTCCTTACACCACACACAAAAATAGACCCAAATGATTGAAAGACCTAAATGTGAGACAGGAGTCCATCAAAATCCTAAAGGAGAACACAGGCAGCAACCTCTTTGACCTCAGCCACAGCAACTTCTTCCGAGGAACATCGCCAAAGGCAAGGGAAGCAAGGGCAAAAATGAATTATTGGGATTTGATCAAGATAAAAACCTTTTGCACAGCAAAGGAAACCGTCAACAAAACCAAAAGACAATGGACAGAATGGCAGAAGATATTTGCAAATGACATATCAGATAAAGGGCTAGTATCCAAAATCTATAAAGAACTTATCAAACTCAACACCCAAAGAACAAATGATCCAATCAAGAAATGGGCAGAAGACACGAACAGACATTTTTCCAAAGAAGACACCAAATGGCCAATAGACCCATGAAAAAGTGCTCAACATTGCTTGGCATCAGGGAAATCCAAATCAAAACCTCAATGAGATACCACCTAACACCAGTCAGAATTTCTAAAATTAACAAGTCAGGAAACGACAGATGTTGGCAGGGATGCGGAGAAAGGGGAACCCTCCCACACTGTTGGTGGGAATGCAAGCTGGTGCAGCCACTCTGGAAAACAGTATGGAGGTTCCTCAAAAAGTTGAAAATAGAGCTACCATATGACCCAGCAATTGCACTACTGGGTATTTACCCCAAAAATATAAATGTATTTGAAGGGGTACGTGCACTCCGATGTTTATAGCAGCCATGTCCACAATAGCCAAACTATGGAAAGAGCCAAGATGTCCATCGACAGATGAATGGATAAAGAAGATGTGGTATATCTATCTATCTATCTATCTATCTATCTATCTATCTATCTATCTATATACATACACAATGGAATATTATGCAGCCATCAAAAGGATGAAATCTTGCCATTTGCAATGATGTGGATGGAACTGGAGGGTATTATGCTGAGTGAAATAAGTCAATCAGAGAAAGACATGTATCATATGACCTCACTGAGATGAGGAATTCTTAATCTCAGGAAACAAACTGAGAGTTGCTGGAGTGCTGGGGGGTGGGAGGGATGGGGTGGCTGGGTGAT
>NW_022589711.1:22968933-22989201 GCF_004348235.1 Phoca vitulina | reverse complement strand
GTTAAAAAAAAAAAAGAAGAAGATAGCAGGAAGGGAAAAATGAAGGGGGGGAATCAGAGGGGGAGACGAACCATGAGAAACTATGGACTCTGAGAAATAAACTGAGGGTTCTGGAGGGAAGGGGGTGGGGGGATGGGTTAGCCTGGTGATGGGTATTAAAGAGGGCACGTACTGAATGGAGCACTCGGTGTTATATGCAAACAATGAATCATGGAACACTACATCAAAAACTAATGATGTAATGTATGGTGATTAACATAACATAATAAAATTTTAAAAAAACGTAGTTTAAGAAATACTGCTGTAGTAAATTCACTAAGTTAAAATATCAAAATGACCAGGGTACCCTTATTGCTTTATTAACATAAAGCCACACATGCTGGGAAACTGAATGTCCTATTTAAAAAAAGCTGGCTCCCATATCTTTAATTACTTGTCAAAGAAGTTTGTTGAGACTGAACAAGATTAAAAGAATGTATTCAAGTGACTTTCCCCTCATACTCCTATGCCGTACTTGAGGCACAGACACTGTCAGATGACTTCCACTTTCCTCTCCTGAGATAACTCTGGAATAACTCTCGAGCTTTCACAATTTCATATAATCGGTGAGTGGAAATGTAATTTGCTAATTTGTGTCCTTAGTAGAGAAAGGTCATGGAAGGACATTCTGTGTATACTAAATGACTTAACTGGCCTATTTCTCTGCTGAAAAGCATTCGCTATTTGCTCCCAGAATGTTTCAATACCATAATTCCCTTTCTCTCCACACATCTTTAATAATCTAGTTACTCTTTGGCCTTTCTATGACTGCATTGGCAGTTGATTTAGTAAGGTCAGGGTCCCTTCATTGTTCATAGCCACTGGGCAATAACTTTTCTTTCACCTTATCTTGTAACGAAGTTGAAAAATGCTGCTATTTTCTGGCTTCCAGGGCTGGGTACCATCACCCTCACATGAATTGTCTGGAATATTACCTAATAAACAATAAATGCCCTTTCTTATCAACCATGTAGAATGATAAATGCAGTCTGCTATTTGCTGAGCACATAGAAATTTCTGCTATTTGGTGATTAGTGGGAGCTGCCCATCTGAGAAATGTCTTTACAGCAAAATCTGCAGCTCACATTGAAAAAAGTACATATGGTAGAACAGAAGGTCAAGGGTCTACTACTTTCCTCAGAAAAATGAGGAAGGGGTAAAGTTAGGAAATTCTAAATGTATAAATTATAGTCAAGAGGGCTGGAGTATAGGTAGAATAGGTAATGACACAGTTTAAGGTTCAATAAATATATACTTGTAATACATCTAATTACATAAAAATGAGTAGCAATGATAGAGCCAATAATTTTTTACTCTAATGAGCCCTTTGAGTTCACAATTGTACTAGTCTTTTTCTTTTTTTGGATTCATTAATTTATTTTAGAGAGAGAGCATGCCTGCAGGGGAAGAGCAGAGAGAGAGAGGCTCCAGCAGACTCTCTGCTGAGTGCTGAGCCCTATGTGGGGCTTGATCCCAGGACCCTGAGATCATGACCTGAGCTGAAACCAAGAGTCGGACGCTTAACTGACTGAGCCACCCAGCTGCCCCAGTACTAGTCTTTTAATTTAGAAAGTTCTTATATAGGTAAGCAATAGATACCAAAACTGCCAGGAAAAAGCAAGAAGGTTTTCATCCTCAAAAGTTTTCCATGTTTTATATTTATCATGCAAATATAATAATAATAGATTTATTAAAAATGATTCAAGAAAGGTTATATTTTGAGACACACTATTGCAAAGTAAGATCCCGTTTTAATATGAAGCCATCACATGCTTAAAGGCTTTTCTCTTATTACGACTCTAACTTAACTTCCCCCCCACCCACAGCTCTTACATTTATATATGGTTAGCAGAACTGCACAGATTAGGTCCATTCTGTTTTACATTGCCTATATTTCAGTTATTTATTAATACTTTGCATGTTTTAGTAGTTTTCATAACTATTAATCAAATGAGTGTATAATGTTCTACATATTGATGCTTAATAATTTTAATTTCCTGAAGTTGGGCTCCTAGGTGGCTAGCAACATTCTTTTATTACAGATGACTATGCAGTCTTATAGCATGTATCTTTTTGCTTCAGTTGAATTACTTCTTTGGGAAAAATCCATAAGACAGAAGAATTTTTTTAAAAGTGTAAGTTAAAATTCCCTGATGGCAAGGACCATATCTCACATATCTTTCTATTTTCTGTGGGCCTTAGCACAATGCTGAAAGTATTATAGGAATTTATTAAATAAGTGATGATTTATTTATTTATTTATTTATTTAAAGATTTTATTTATTTATCTGAGAGAGAGAATGGGAGACAGAGAGCATGAGAGGGGAAGGGTCAGAGGGAGAAGCAGACCCCCCGCTGAGCAGGGAGCCCGATGTGGGACTCGATCCCGGGACTCCAGAATCATGACCTGAGCTGAAGGCAGTTGCTTAACCAACTGAGCCACCCAGGTGCCCGAAATAAGTGATGATTTAGACTTAAATACTCTCTATAGAAAAGTTTGGTCCATGACATAATGGCTGACTCATGATGAAAGATCTAGTTTCGTTTAGTTCCCTTGAAGTGAAGAGTAAGTACCTATTGATGGTGTTTGCTTATCCCTGCCTTTGTAGGTTTCAGAGTGGAGAGAGAGGCAGTTATAGGTGGCATGAGGTAGCCCAGGGTGAAGGGACCTAGAACCACAGCAGCAGTATTCAACTTATTCAGTATCACTGCTTTTACATGCGTTTCTGATCTCATAATTCAGGGATTACACACCACCCTATTTAGTTAATCCATAAATAACATACAAACCGTCTACCTAAACTTTGAAGGAAGAATTTATTTAATCAGATAAAAAAGAAAACATTGCCCTCTCTACAGTTAGGCTGGATAGTAAACTTGAACACGAGTTAAATTAATAAAAGAATCTTGAATTCTTTTAAAAATTTTAAGGTATAATTTTACTCAAAATGCTATAAAATATCAAATGCATAGAACCATGCCATATATTTTGTGACTATTTTATGCTTGTGGGCAATATTTCAGGGTTCCAAACAATCGGACTCTCCACAGTGTTAAACTGGGAGAATGAATTATTTTTCATCGGCCTTTTATTTTCAGTAAGTCTTCAAGTTTTTTTAATTGATATGATTATTTAATTCTCATAATAAGGATAATAACTAGCAGAAAGTAGGAAGGAATGAAAATTTTAAAATTGTAGATGTGTTTGAACATTTGGAGGGATAGACACAGAGTAGGAATAATACTGCTTAAAAATCTCCCATAATTCTGAGTACCTAGCACATTGTTCCGATAGCCAGAGTGATAGATCACTGAACCTCAAGGAAAGGCTATTGTTGTGAGAAAATAATATAGGGACAGAAATGGATTTCTTATCGCATGCTAACTACAATTCATTGGCAATAGTTGTCAAAATATGGTCTTAAAAAGGATGCTATGGCAGCATCTGGGCTCAGTGGGAAAGCGTGTTGTGATGATTAGTAATGTTACCATAACAAGGAAAAGAAGGAAAACATATATTTGCCAACACTGGAAAAATTCAATCTACAGAATGCCTGAGGATGTAAATCTGGAGCTGTGTTGCTGCCATATTTTCCTCATTTCTCTATTTTGTTGTAGTTACTACATTCTTTTTTTTTTTTTTTTTCAAGTAATGTTCTTCAAGTGGCTGAACATTGTAGGAGGATGTTGAGGGGATATATTGACTAGTTTGCTACTTATTCCCATGAATGAGGGCATATACTCTACATCCTTGTATTTGCTTAGTAGAACATAAAATAACAGGCTGTGCTCCACTACAAATTCTTCTTGGGATTTTAATATACCCCATCTATGAAGTCCGATTAGTCCAGAGAAAATCTATGCAGGAATGTAAAAAAAAAAATGTACTTTCCCTATAATCATATTTCTGAAACAGTGCCATATTGGGAAGAATCTTTCTATTTTGCATAATTGTATATTGTGTGGTGGAAAGAACAAGGGCTTTCCAGTGGGTGGACCTTGTTAAAATGCCCGATCCACTAATTACTTGCTTTACTCTTTGACAAAGTCTCTCTTGCCTTATCTGAGGGATGGGGATAATAATAGTGTGGATTAAATGACCTTATAGATAAAAGTGCCTAGTACAATAACTGAAACACAGTAGGTTTTCAACAAATGGCAGTGATAGTTATTATTGATGATATACATATATTGGAATTTTTATCAGTATTAGTATTGGTATTAACAACAGTATTATATTAGAATATTTAATATTCTGTCTTCCTTCTATAAAGTTTTGCTAATCAATCAATTACAACACTGATTTTGGCTAGTCATTCATTTCTCTCTCATGGAAAATATCATTAGAAGTTCTAGTTATGGAAATTAAAACAAGTTGTTTATGACCTGGTATAAACAGCTAGGCAACTGCTGATTATGCATAGCCTAGACAGCACTGAGCAAGATCTTCTCAAAAGGAATGGAAAAATTCATATCCAACTGTTGAAAGTTATTGCCCTCAGAAGGCAGCATTATAGGTGCTTTCTGAATTGGATGGAGGAGGTAGTACCATTTAGTCTTATAAAGTTTACTTGTGGTTGTCTAATGCAGAGGTTCTTAATTATGATACTGGTTTGAACTTTTCCCTACCTTCATGATTCACACATTACTGGTAGCCAAGTACTTGAAAGTTCAACATTAAATTTATGTGTACTAAGGAAAGAGGTGGTTCCAGTTCCTAAAAGCTAAAATTTTTTAAGATCCCTAACTATGGCCCATTGGGTAGTGAGAATATTCCTAGTGTCTTGGCCTGCGCAAAGCACAGTTTCTGAAGCAAGTGACTGTCATGGACTGGTCCATCTGGTCAACTGCTGCCCATCCCTGGATGCCACTTTTTTAGCTGATGTCATCAAAGAGCCCATAATCTGTAAAAAATTTTTTGTGAGTGCTGGGGATCTACAGCAGGGACTGGAGAAAAGTGTTATTTTCCCATTACATGGTTGCACTGTCCAAAAAGGCATTGGCCAACTGACTTCAACCTAGTTCTGCAGTGTATGGAGGAGTCAGGGGTGAGAGTTGAAGAGGTTGGCGAATAAATGTGTAGAATAATGTGGGTGGGGTGGGGAAGGTCGGGCTGGGTGAAGGAACACTCATATAGTCATCAATCTACTTTATGCTATTAAACCACTGCACCTCAGATGTAACCCTGGACTCCATGGGAATATGCTTGATTTGGGGTTGAGAGTAGCGATAGCATTTATCATGAGGGTCAGGGGAAAGGGAGTGAGAGGTGTTTCAAAGGTCATGACTAGGCCCTGCTCCTGATACCATTCTCCACATAGACTTGGTCTCCAAGTGGGCCTTTTCTCCCAGGGGCTGTGCACCATGTGACAGCTACAAATACTTTAAAGGGGAGGTTATAAGGCAACATTGTAGAATGTAGTTTGAAATTCTCATTTATGAAAGGGTGATTACCTATATTAATAAGGTACTTTTGCAAATTTTTAAAAAATCAGTTAGATTTAAAATTATACTTATAATATTGCTATGTTCACTTATACATCCACATACTTTCTTGAGTAGGAGAGAAGGTAAGAACTGCACAGAGCTCTGAATATTCCCATGGGAGTGTGCCAGGCACAAGAGTATCAGCATTATTCGGAACAGCTGCTCCAGTGAAAGCTTTCTCTGACCAACATTTTTTTTTTTTTTCTATTGGGTGTTCTGTCTTTTGAGAGGAGAAATTGCAGATACAAGATTTATAAAATTTCCAATATGCTAGTATAAAATTATTGAGCTGTGGGTTTCACAGCTTTCCTCATTTCCCCTTGGTTGCCTTAATTTCTTCCCCTTTTACTATTCTGTCAAGAGAAAGGATAAAAGCTCCTCAGATGAATTGTTGAGAAAAAAGCAATTAGAGTGGAATAAAAACCATGGGGACCTAGTGGATGAGAGAGTTATGTCAGTATAGAAGTGTGAGAGAACCCTGGGAGGCTGGGGATACTCGAGAGTCTAATAAGAGTACAGGTGAGTTTAATCAGAGTTGCTGTGGATTATACCCTTAAACTCCTTTACCTGTTTGAGAGATAAATGGGTGGAGAGATTGAAATTCTACTCTGTCATGTTTCCTTAATCCAACATCACACTAAGACAGATGACTGGGCTTTGGGACATGGGGGATGGACAGTGCCACAGTTTTATAAGCATAAAACAAACCACACATTCTTCAGCTAACATCGCTATCCTTCATACCATGTCTCTTCCCCTTAAACAGTCTCAGTTCTCTGGGATCAGGGACAGGGTGGGTGGATGGCATTGGAGGTGTAGGGGTTGACAGGGGTAACCCACTCAGGCTGCTGTGAAAATAAGAATGGTGATAACAGTTCAGGCATGGTACCCATGGAACTCTGTTTCCCTTTGTTTCTCCAAGAAAAGTATATTAAAGGCAGAAAATACTAGCACATAGATCTTTGTCAGAAACAAGGATAGCAAATCAGTCACAGAAACTTCCATTTGGTCTCCCAGGTATTAGACTTCAGAGTCGAATCAAACTGCCCACTTTAAATAAAGTACCCAACTCTTGCCCGTGCGGGGCGGTGCCATCACCAACTTGCCGTTTGCTGGCCTGTCCACAGGATGACTGCACATCCCATTAAACCACACACTTCTGGCCCTGTGACACAAGCCCTCATGTTCACTTTACCTCCGGATCATTTGGACTTTACCTCCAGATCATTTTGACTTTTTGGCATTTTCTCATCTTAGAGTCTTCATCAGTATTTTCCAACTATTCATAATCTTGAAAAAGCAGGGAAGAAATTGTTTTATCTGCTTTTCTTCAAAAAGAAGGCTCTTACCTGCCTGCTTCTACAGCCATAGAACAGTTAGAGAGCTCTGTTGATGGGCACTGGCTGTGGGGTCCGTTAACCCTATACCACAATGAGAGGCTCAGATTAAATGAGTTCAGTTTATAGATAACCAAAGTTCTTTTCCATTAACGCACACTCACTGCATTAGCTCTTTCTCTTCAATGTCAATGCATGCCCATCTCTTCAATAAAACATAAAAACAAAAACCATGAAACATTTTCTCTAACTACTCCTCTTTCCCTTCAAAGACAGGCTTCTTAGTACTTTATACTGCTTTTCTCTGACCTCATATTTACTGCTGCTCCATTGCAATCTGTCTTACACACTTTTATTCAAATGCTCTTGCTAAAGCTGCCCATAAATACCTGACCACTTTGCTGCTAAATTCAATGGACCCACTTCACTTTTTATCTTGCTGAAGCTTTGTGAAGACTTGGACATTACACTCCTTGAAACTCTCCCCATTTTTGGCTTCTATGACACTGCTCTTTCCCGACTTCCGTTATTACCGGTCTGGCTCTTCTTTCTTGGTCTCCTTTGGGTACTCTCCTTCAGCTCATTTCTTAAATCTCGGTGTTCCAGAGAACACCCTTCCCTCTTTCCCTCTGTTAATTTTCATACCTTATAGTCTCCATGGGTCATCTCAACTATGTGTGAATCTTCAGCTATAGTCTCTATGTTGATGATCTTCAAATCTTCAGCCCAGATCTTTCCACCTGAGGTTCAACCTACAAATATAACTGCCTATTGTACATCTCCACCTACCTGCCCCACAGTTATCTTCAATTCAGCTTACTTGAAATGGTCTCATTTCTATTCCAAAACCCTATCCTTCTTCTCTCTTAGTGGTAATATTATCAGCCAGCTTGTCTAAGAAAGTAACTTGACAGAATCCTTGACTCTTTTCTCTCCTCCCCCCTCCATATTCAATCAATGACCAAGACACATTGTTCTCCTTGCCTGAGAACAAATCCATCCTCTTACCTCCTGACCCCAAACTTATTCCCATTTCATGAGTTAGGCCCTAATCTTTTCTAGCTTGGGTTTCTGTAAACATACAACTGTCTGTTTCTAGTCTTGTTCCTTGTTTTGCACTCAGTCTAAATCAGCTCTAGAGCTATCTTTTAGAAATGCAAATATGATCCTGCCATTCTCTTGCTTAAAATCCTTCATTGGGTGCCCTTTTATGATAAAATCCTAAGTCGTCCCCCCCCGCCCCCCGCTGGCCCCCGCCGCCCTTTACTGCTTCCTCTGTTGGACTGCTTTAGGGAAGATGGGCTAGAGTAATAGTTTAATCTCTAGCTATTTCATGCTTGGCTTCACTTTACAGAGGCTGCCAATTAGTGATTTAGAGGTGAACTCTTATGTGCTCTGCAGTGAACTGAGGGCCTGCTTAGGTAGTCCTTGAAGAGCCTTTGGCCTTATTGTCACAAAAACCCTGCACTGACTTGAACCTGTGACCTAAAGTTGAACATCTGAATGTTCTCTTGGCCGCCCCCTGAGTTAGGAAAGTGAGCTTTGGAGATGCTTTGGTTATTTCTAAATCCAATTTGGCCTAAATACATATATTCTCCATTCAATACTATTTTAAATGTAATTTTTTCAGAAATAGGTAATAGTGTTTTTTTTTTCCTTCTACTCTCCTCTTCTTATAATTGCTTTTTAGAGAGAGGTGAGTAGATCTTCTCAACTCTACTGACTTTTATAAAATGGTATATGAGTGCCTTCATTTTCTTGTCTTGTCATCTGTCTTTTTCTGGTTTTAGAAATGGAAAGTAACAACAGCTGGGTATGATCATATCAGCAGGAAACATCCTCACTCCTGGCTGATTCGCAAATTGCCCCTGTCTTGCTTGTCATTTCAAATAGAGGGACAGAACATAGAATGGACAAGAAAATTAAAAAAGCTACAGATACACACAAATCCTACTTACAGAGGTAAGGCAGGATCAGTAAATAAAGAAAGGATATACAAATACCAAAGACCCCCACAAGAAAAAAAATACAACGAAAGTAACTCAGAAAAATTAGATACGGAGATAACAAAAGGAGAATCTGTTTTCTTAAGACAAAAAACCCATTTAAAAATGTTCATTGTTTTTTTCACAGCTGATAAATAAAACATGGTTTGTATAAAATATGCTAAAAGGTCAACAACTAGACAGTTATGATGGTAAACTTTCTCCTCTCTACCTGTTAGTCTTGTCTATAGCCTGAAAGAAATAACTGTTGAGGAGAAAAAAATCAACAGTATGCATCTTACACAAGGATGTCCTCCACCAGGGTGTGAAGGGCACTGGGATTGCGGATCAGTTTGTCAAGGAAGCTGACAATGTCAGTAAATTTTGGTCTGTGATTTCTCTCCTTCTGCCAACAATGAAGCATCAGCTGGTGTAGAGATGCTGGACAGCCCATGGGAGCCGGAAGTCTATAACCTTCTTCAATGGACAGAATGACCTAAATGCAAACACACACAGGTTAGTCTCTTACTTTTTGGGACAAATAACACAACATATGCTAAGTTATAATTCCTTTTTTATTTTAAAGATTTTATTTATTTATTTGACAGAGAGAGAGACACAGCGAGAGAGGGAACAGAAGCAGGGGGAGTGGGAGAGGGAGAAGCAGGCTTCTTGCTGACCAGGGAGCCCAATATGGGGCTCGATCCCAGGACCCTGGGATCATGACCTGAGCCGAAGGCAGACGCTTAACGGCTGAGCCATCCAGGCACCCCAATAATTCCTTTTTATACAGGAAGTAGAAGCCAAAATATTGGTAAGCATGAAAACTTGTGGGTACAAGCAGCCCAAACAAAGATAAATACAAAAGTTGCAAGTATCTACATTAATATCTGCTGACACCTCTTTGAGGGAAATATGTTTTTAAACATGTGGTATTCAGAAGGGAGGTTAAGTTTCATCACGATTTCGAGAAATAGTTCCTGTGTGATTTAGCTGGAACGTTTCAAAACCCAATTAGGACATCAGAAAGTCAGCATAAGATTGATACGTTTTGCGCAAGCCACATGTGACAAATGTGTTAAGTAAAATTGTACCTCTGTTGAAGCACCGAACTCCTGAGTCATTTTTTATCCTTTTGTAATAATGTCAGTACGTATTCTTTTGCTGGCTATCATTCCTTCTTCCTTCTTTATTGCCTATTTAATTTCTCTTTGCTTACTTCTGCCTTTCCCTTAGTCTGACCCCGATGTGATTATGAAGTCCTCTCAGAACTTCTAAGGTCATTCAATCCTTCAAATGCTATCAGTGGCTGGCCTAAGACCATAGCGCAACAGGATCGTTCAAGCCTGCACATCCTCGGGGCCAGCGTTCTCCAATAGAACTTTTTGTTCTCTCTGTCCAACATGACAGCAAGTAGTCACATGTGGCTGTTGAGTGCTTGAAATGTGGCTAATAAGACTGAGGAACTGAATTTTGTGTTTTAGTTCATTTTAATTCATTAAAATTTAAATAGCCATGTGTGGCTGGTGGTTACTATATAGGACAGAGAGGCTCTAGGGAAAGGAATCTCTATAAGAAGCCGAGCTAAGGGTAACAATATGATGACAACAAGGTGTTTTTTTTTTTTGAACTCAGGAAATCATATATAAGATAAGGCAGGAAAGTCATCTATTTCATATATGGCCCACCTGGGAATCTCTAATAATGCAATATAGTATACTGCAATAATGCAATAATGCAACTCTGAATTTATATAGCTTATTTTTTATGATGTGTTCAAAGTATTCATGTGGTCCTTTATCTTTTTTTAAATATTTTATTTATTTATTTTATAGAGAGAAAGAGAGAGCATGAGTGGGGAGAGAAGCAGAGGGAAAGGAGAGATAATCTGGAGAAGACTCTGCGCTGAGTGTGGAGCCCGACATGGGGCTCGATCTCACGACCTCGAGATCACGACCTGACACCAAGAGTCAGATGTTTAACCAACTGAGCCACCCAGGTGCCCCATCATGTGACCCTTTATTCTTATATCATCTCTGGGAGAAAGAAAAAGGAAAGGCTCCATTCCCCATTTTTGAGGTGGGCAGTTGAGGAACAGACTAATAGTTAAAGACAGGCACAACTCAACCTCATCACTGTCCTCCATCAACAATAGAAATACAAAAATGCAAGTGCTAAGATTGCTAACCGGAGATCTCTCTTTATTGTCGCATCAGCTACACACTTTCTGTAATTCGAAAAACACATCTTAATTTCTTTTTTAATTGACACTATTTGACAGGACTCTGAAATATCCATAATTCATGCTAGAGGCAGTTTGCAAAAAGGAGCAATAATATGCCTACAAGAACCTCTTAACTGCTAAGCTTTAGCTTTCTGGTAATAGGGAACTTCTCATAATCCCATCAGTGTCTTTGTGACCAGAACATTTAACCTGTCAGGATACTAGCATTTTTGTATTCATTTTATCCCATTATTGAACAGGATTTTTTCTTATCTGTTTCTTGATTATTTTTGCTACCAACTAGGCTTGGATTTTAAGACCTTTTGCAACACATTTTAGTAAAACAGGATATATGTAAAATGTTTGTATAGCATCAAAACTACCGTGGATAGTTCTGAAAAGTAGCTAAGAAATAGGATAGAATTCCATTATAAAAAGACTTTAAAATCCTACCCTATAAGAGCACTCTAGTTGATTTACCACAGTTACCTAATTATAAGTGCATAGAATAAAATAGATGACAAGTGAGGTTATATTTTGAGAAAAAAATATTAGCTGCTTTTATTGAGTATCTATCATGTGCTAGGTGATTTGCATCTTTTTCTTCATTGACTGCTTAAAATAACTCAATATGATAGTTGTTATTATCCCTATTCTTTTTTTTTTTTAAGTGGAGCCCAACCTGGGACTTGAACTCATGACCCTGAGTTCAAGACCAAGCTAAGATCAAGAGTTGGACGCTTAACCGACTGAGCCACCAAGGTGCCCCTTATTGTCCTTATTCTTAAGTGAAAAAAAATTTAGACTCAGAGAGGTTAGGAAAATTGCCTAAATTCACACAGTCTAGATGGCAGAGCTAGCATTTAAACTGAGTTCCAGTAGCTTCCAAACTTCTTCTCTGACCATTCCCCAGAAATGCTTTTCAGTTCTCATGATAAATCCTCCTTTCCAATTTTATATCAATTAACAGGATTTTAGGAGTGATTTCCATGTTACCTTTTGTCATAGTACCTGGTAATTTGACTTCATTGTTTTTATTCGGATCTTAAATTTTATTTTCTGGGTAAATCAAACACATATTTACTTCATAGTTTGCAAAATTTTATCTCAGCCTGAACAGAGTCATTTCTGAATGCTTCTGAGTCTTGTACACATTTCTATTATTTCATCTATTACATTGTATTGTAACTATTCATCTGCTTTTCCGCTAGGGCTATACATACTTGAAAGCAGGAATTATGTCTGTAGATTTTACATTCTCATCACTTAGTATGGTGCCTGACACATTAATAAATGTTATTGAACAAAACCAAAGCTATTAGAAGAAATTTTTGGATTTGTTTTGATAGAGCAGCAGATTCTTAGAAAACCTGAAGTTTTAAACTACCCAAGATGGATTCAAATTATGAGCATGGCAGCATTTGAAATCCCCTCTGAAGGAAAGAAGTATTAATCAAAAATTGGTGCATCAAGCAGCATTCTCCAAAATGATCTCATGATCTCACTTTGGTTTGCCTGGACAATGATGAGTGAGACCGGGGCTTGCTATTCTCCAGGAGAGGAGGACTGGACTCAAACTCAGCTTTCTGTAAGACTGGTGGCTTCTTCCTCCTGTCTAGAGGGGTTACTATTTCCCAGTGGCTTCATGGTCCTTAGTTGACTTTCCTAGACAGCTCCTGTAAATAATTAACACCTAATGCAGACTGCTTTGTGCCAAGTGGGTTGTTCATATTCTCTTTTAACAAAATTGCTCTCATAATTGTCCTGTAAAAGGAGAGTGCGGTCCCTTGTCTGGAACCTTTACCCATAATGAGTTCAGCGGTGTTTCTGGCCCCAGGATGCTTTTCTGTGGGGACAGTGACCTTTTCTTCTTGCTGACCTCTGACTTTTACATTTCCTTAATTCTTTAACTTGTAACTTTGTAAAATTTGTTGAGCCCTGTATCATGTCAGGTGTCATACATAAAGGGTCCTTGTAGGATAATAGTAACAACAGTAACAACAGTGACAGTAACAGCTATTAGTGAGAACTCTTGGATACTTCCAGGTATCCGTTCTAAATGATTTACATGTATCAACTCTTTTAATCCTCATAATAACCCTGTGAGGTAGGTACTATTGTTATCCCTATCTTACAGACAAGGAATGTAAATAGAGAGAGGTTTAACTTGCCCAAGATTGCACTCCTAAAAATGCTAGCTTTGAGGGAGCCAAAAGAAGAGATTTAAGCAATATGATCCACAAAACGGTTAAAAGACATCCTTCTAATGGATTTTTAAATTTATTCATCCAAAGAGATATATATTAACCATTTAACATGTACTATTTTTTAAAAAAATTTTATTTTATTATGTTGTTAGTCAACATACATTACATCATTAGTTTTTGATGTAGTGTTCCATGATTCATTGTTTGCGTATAACACCCAGTGCTCCATGCAGTACGTGCCCTCTTTAATACCCATCACCAGGCTAACCCATCCCCCCACCCCCTCCCCTCTAGAACCCTCAGTTTGTTTCTCAGAGTCCATAGTCTCTCATAACATGTACTATTGGGCATGCTATGTATAAGAGGTAACAAATGGGTAAGAAGTATCTGTCTTTAGGAAACATATAATCTAGTGAAGAAGACTGGGGAGTTTGACTCCTGTAAATGCCAAGTTGAACAGGGAGTTATGGGGTATGTGGAAGAACTGCCTAACCTAACCTTCTCAGTGGAGGTGAGCTGGATCTCACAGGAAATGTAGAAAGTTAGCAGGGTCAACTGGATAGGTTGAAGGGAGGAGATGGGACCTGACCAGAGAATGAAAGCAGATTTGTGCAGCTAGAATATAGCCTTCAAAGGCTCTATTATTGTTCAAAGCCTGGGAGGTTAAGTAAAAATTATATTTCTTAGGATCATGAATGATTTTGTATGCTACAAATGACTTTTTGCAAAGAGAAAAGGGTTTTAGCAAGTAAATGACATTAGATTTGCCTTTGGGAAGCTTGCTCTAGCTTCAGTGTGGAGAGCATGTTGGAAGGAGAAGGAGGCCAGGAATGAGGCTTGCAATGATCCAGGCAAGATATCAGGATGGCCTCAGTAGAGGGGGGCAGTGGCTGTGGTATACAGGAGGTGGACTGATTTGGCAGAAACACAAGATAGGCTTAAGGTTAGATGTGGCAGGACAGGTTTTTGGCTTGGTCAACTAGTAAAGACAGAGGTCACAGGAGAAGAAACAATTTTGGGGCTGGAGTGATGATGAGTTCAATTTCCTATGAGCTTTCTGGTTTCAGATTCAAGTAACATATATAACTTTGAGAGCTTATTATGTGCCACGCTCTGGCTTAGCTCACTTTATTTAGGTCCCAAATTCCCTTATTATGTGAGTATGGTTATGCATATTTTATAGGTAAGAAAGCCAAAGCTCAAACTGATAAACAGATTAGGTCAGTATTGCATAGCTAATAATTCCCTGAAAAACAGACTGATATTATCATCTTGATAGCCTCTGGATCATGGTAGTGGTAGTGAACATCTGTCCTGAATCTTGAGCCAGATCCCTGACTTTGTGCCAGAATTAGATCCTGAGCCTCTCTCACTCTCTTGTACACCCATGCTGCCTTCTCGCCTGCCCGCGTGTGCCGGCCACAGCCGCAGCTCATGCTCAGCCTTCTCTGCAGACGTTTAGATCTATCACCTACAGGACATAGAACTCTATGAGGTTGTCATGCAGACGCCTTAGATTTATTTTGTTCAAAACTTACCCCATTCTTCCTTTGGGATTCCTGTCCTTTGCAAAGGGTACCACTGTTCTTGCAGTGACTCAAGGCAGAGATCAAGGAGTCATTTGGGTCTCTCTCTTCCCTGATGCTCAACAGTAACTGAAGTCATGCTGATTCTACTCCTTTCATATATTTTAAATCTGCTCCATTTTAAATTCTCCCTCCAAATGATTTCCTGCCCATTTTGATAACAGCCTCCTAACTAGTCTACTTGTCTTCCTTTCCCTTCTCCAATCATCTCCCACAGTGCAGCGGAAACAATCCTGAGGTGGCGCTGTGATCTCATTCCTCCCACGTCTGAAATTCTGTGGCGGCTCGCCTTGAGCCTGGCTCTCAGTCCTCACCTCTGGCTGCGTCCAGGCCTTTGCTCTGGCCATTACAAAACACTTGTGATCTTTCAGCTTGGCGAGCTGGACCCATCAAGAGCAGCAACTGTTTCTTCTTCCCAGAGGTTCTGGCATCTAGCACAATGCTTTGTCAAGTCAAAAAATAGAGCTTCAATGGTCACATATGTGATCTATAAAAGCTGTATTTTATGGGCAACTTGAGAAAACCTATATTAACCTTTATCTTCATAAACATGTCTTTTGTGAGCAGCTTCATTTTATAGGTATTTTCTGATTCCTTAGTTAAGGACTGACAAGGAGCCAGAAGCATATGGGGTGCTTTGTCTAAAAGACTAATTGAGGTTTATTGTTTTAGGATATGAAGGGGTGATAATTAACTAGAGAGAATTTTGTAACAGTTTGGTTTATGATAGCTGTAGGCTGTCATCCTTTGGAGAAGAGTTATACAAGGTTAAACCCTTACTTAAAAATGCAAGAAGAAAATTAAAATAAAGTGAAAAAATATGAAAATGACTGCAGTAATAATTTCCATGCAGAGGTAGAAGGAATTAGATTCTGTCAGAATTTATTATCTAAAACCTGGCTGGTTATTCTAAATAGACCATACTGGTTCCTTGTCATTGACACCGCAATTTTTAGCAGCCTAGAATCAACATAAGGCTCAGTTGGGGCACGTAGCAGACTATTCTGCTCTTGCTGAATCTGATGAGTTTTCCAATTGTGTTGACAGTTTCTGAATCAAAGCGGGCAATGTGCACCTTTTATTAAACAAGGCAAACAAGAAGTAGACAGTCAACATGAAGATGCTGAGACGTCCCTGAACAATACCATTGAACAAGGACTGCTCAGGCTATGCAGGCAATCACATAAGTATCTCCAAAAAGAAGCACATTGAATTTAGTTATTCATACTTTCTTTTAAAAGAAACTCACAGGGGCGCCTGGGTGGCTCAGCCATTTAGCGTCTGCCTTCGGCTCAGGTCATGATCCCAGGGTCCTGGGATCGAGCGGGGCATCTGGCTCCCTGCTCGGCGGGAAGCCTGCTTCTCCCACTCCCACTCCCCCTGCTTGTGTTCCCTCTTGCTGTCTCTCTTTCTGTCAAATAAATAAAAATCTTTAAAAAAAAGAAAAAGAAACTCACAAAATTTTAGTCTACTGAAAGGTACATTAATAAATGGAATGTGAAATTATTTTATTTTTATCTTCCCTCTAAATATTCAACATGGCTTTGCGGAAAACCTATAGTCTCAGGTAGAATGGGGTTGGTGAAGCAAAGGGTCCAAGTATACACTTCCTTTTTGGGATAATGATTACTTATATATATTAGGATATTTGATTTGTAATACTATAATGCTGAAAACACTGGTAACCTATTTTCATGATATGCAATATAAAGGCTGTGTCTACATGGGAGAGAAAAAAAAAGGAAGGAAAAACGTGGTTATAAGGAAATAACATTTATAATCTTATACTGATTTTCTTATTCAATATTTTTCAACATCCAGGATTTAAAAATCAGTGGAAGGCAATCAAGACCCAAATGAAATTCAGTGTACAATAAGAAAAAAGGGTACAGAGTAGTGAAAGAATAAGGTACAGGCAGAAAACACTTTTTTTTTCAGAGGCTCATTTGTAATTTGTAGGTCATTAGGGCATGAAAACCTAAGATTTCCTTTTTAACTTTAAGATAAAAAATTTCTTAAAAGTCTACTGTTAAGGCAGTTCCCAAAGCTCACTTTTTGGAACTCACCATAGAATGTCAAGGACCTTTTTAAAATGAAGAGTGCTTGTCCTCAGTAGGTTACCACCTTTGAGACTGTTGAATGAGTGGACAAAATGGGGAACAATATGAAGTGTAGGACTCTAGAGGTTAAAGGTTGTTGATAAGATTTGCCATTTGGAAAATCTTTTACCCCTAACAGTTCAAAGTCACACTGGTGACAGATAACTAAAATTATGTAACAATGCTTCAGTTTGTAAGTCATGCAAAGAGCATTAGTGAAGGAGTCCCCTGAACTGCATCAAAGTCCTAAATTGTCACTAACAAACTCATTAGTTGGGCAGGTCTCTGTCTCCTCATTAATGAAGAAAAGACAACTGGATTCAATGCTTGCAATCGTACTGTTTAGCTCAAAAAGCTGTTTCTAGAGTCACTGAAACTGAAGTCTTCATCTGCAGGGCCTTTGGTAACATCTCTACATTTTGAGGTTCTGTAACTTCCAGTTCTAGATTTGGCCTTCATGGAAAAGGACTATTTCCCACAGAGTTCTAAATGCAGGGAGACAAAAAATCCAAACAGAGCCAGAGACTATCCTGGCAAACTAAGACTAAGAAGCTATGGAAATATAGTTGATGAGTACAAAGAAAAGGGGGATTTTAAAATGTCCTCTTTGTAAATACTCCAAAGAGAGCAAAAGATGGAATAAAAATTTTAAGAGCTAAAGATTATAAATATATTTCAATATGTAAATATATTGACGGTATAATTAATTTTTTATGAAAACATTACTGGCATGTATATATTTTCTTGCTTTGTGGTCATTTAGGTACAAAAAAGTTTCCATTGAAAATTACCCTGTGCTAGTGGCATATTGGTTATTGGTTTCCTCTACTTCGAACTTTACCATTTGAATTATTTACAATGGTGATTGATTGCCTTTCATAATATTCCCCATTGCTCTTGACGCTAGTAGACATGCATCAGGCTAATGTAATTAGTATGTGTTTAATTAAAATGCTGCTATTGCCTATGTACCGATAGTAGCAGTTATTGAAAAATTGAGAAAAGGAAGGCCATTTTGACAATTGCCTTGGTATAGTACATATTCAAATAAATGCAAAAATTCCCTCAGTAATGTGGAAAGGTTGAAATAATGGGAATGGGCCTTTAGCAATTTCCTGTATCTTACACAGATCATTACACAAAGACCATTACATAATAAAGAAGAGTTTGGAAAATCTAATCAGAGACAAAAATTGGAAATGACTGGACTCTCTGAGTCATAAAATCATACTGCATTTCTAGGTAAGTGGATTCTACCCATCCACCATTCTTGGCTGAAATACTGCCCCGTAATTGTAAAGGTTATAGAATTATGAGGACAAACCAGAAATATGGTAAAAGGTTATTTTCTTCCTTTATAAATTTTGAAAAAAGAAATCACTTCCAATAAGATCAAAAGGTTCTTTTCAACCACATGACCTATAAAAAGAAAACCCTAAAGATAAACTCCCAATTTTTTTCTTCAGGTAAGCTTCAGAAAGCAATCTAAAACAAAAGTTATTATTCTATAAAAGCTTTCGAAAACTAAGGAGAATAAACCCCACAGAAACACTGAGGCAGCATTATGTTTCCTCGTAAGCCTCAAATGAGATGTTCCCTAATACTGGCTCTCTTTTTGTGAAAATGAACTAGCTTAGTAGCATACGCCTAAATGATACTATACGCATAAGACATTTGGGTTTCAAACTGCTTCAAGGAGTTTTTTTGTTTTTTTGTTTTTGCCTTTGTTTTTTTTTTGAACAGCATCATGTCAGGGAAAAAAAACAAAACCCAAGACTCTGGTCTTGTGTTCAGATCATTAGTTCGAGCCAAGTCGCCTCTCATTTATGTGGTGCTAGTTTTTTTCCCTACATATTAGCTCTGTGGGGATTTGGTTATTTAATGTTGCCTGCTGTTCATGTTTTGCTTCCATTTTCTTCTGTTAAGCACATTACACAGTGTAAGTGTTGGAAGAACCGCAGTGCCCTTGGTATCATCTTTGGAACTTGCACAGCTCCTAGCATTACATTGTACTCCCATTGTATAATAAACAACAATTACTTTGAACTTGGATCAAAATAACATAAAACATAACCCAGCAGTATCTTTAAAAAAAGAAGAAAGAAAAGCTAGGAAACAGCAAGGAGCTGTACACCTTCAACATATCTGTGACAAGTTTCTGGGGTAGTAGGCTAAGTTTGTCCATTATTAAAATTTGATTTTAAGCTACTGCTGTATATACTTTTGAGAAATGTAATAAATATGGTACATTTTATAAATTTTTAATATCAAGACATGAAACACTACAAAAAAGATTTACAGTTCCAAACAACAGCGAGTCAATCTGCATTCTTTTGCTAATAGAAAACAACAAAAACACTTCTCTTGTGACAGAGTGGCATACATAATTAAAGATGCTCTCGTTTCATCATGTAGAACCTCTGTGGTATAGAGATTCCTTTGAAAATTAGACTTCTACAGTACAGCTTAGAGGGTAAAAGCATGCACTTTGGAGTAGGAAAGGGGCTTGAACTTTAGTTCTACTATTAACTAGCTAGTAACCTTGGGTAAGTTATTTAAACTTTCTAGAAAGCCTCAGTTCTCTCATCTAGAAACGGGAGTAATAGCATTTATTTTAGATAATTATTTTGAAGATTAAATGAGCTTAATAATCTAAAATACTTGGCTCATAATAATCTCAGAAAATGCAAACTATGATTATTACATTTGATTAATTAAACACCTTCTATGTACCAGGTGTTTTACCTACATTATCTTTAATTCTTTTGAACCCTGCAGTTGAGTATATGGATAGCATCTCAAGAAAGCTTAACCTCCCTGCCTCAGATAATACAGCCAGTGAACTGTGGAGCTGGGATTTGAACCCAGCTCTTTCTAGCCTTAAAACAGTGGCTCTTCCCTGGCATGATTTTTGTACCGCATCTCTGACTGGCAATGTCTGGGGCCATTTTTGTTTGTCCTATCTGGGAAGGTGGTACTGCTACCTCATGGGTAAAGGCTGGGGATGCTACAAAACATCCTGCAATGCACAAGGCAGCCCCACCACCCCCGCAACAAAGAATTACTCAGCCCAACATGTCAGCATGTCAAGAGTTCTGAGGTTGAGAAACCTTGCTCCAAAGCTCTCATGATCTTGCCAATTTACCAGCTGCCTCACTAGAATACAGTGATGCACGATGTTAATGTTTTGATACTGCAATAAATAAAGTTGCTCTTGAAAAACAATTTATACCAAAAAAGGACAAAATAGCATACCTCCGGTGACACAACTGCTTTCTTTTGGGGCCTCTTCCTCCCCCCCCTC